>NW_025536019.1:0-71609 GCF_020615455.1 Coregonus clupeaformis | reverse complement strand
ACTTCTAGTGCTGAACGAAAACCAATGATTGTGGATCCTGTTTTCATGCGAAATGGCTAAAAGAAATGTTTCACGTTTGTTACACTCAAACAGTGTCTCCTGTCATATGCTGAACTGGTCGCATTGTGGATTTTGCCAAAAACATGATTTTGGACAATGTTCATGGAACTCAGCTTAAAACGTACTTGCAGACTTGAAAATCCTTGCCTATTGTAGGGCGCGCCTGTACTTCTAGTGCTGAACGAAAACCAATGATTGTGGATCCTGTTTTCATGCGAAATGGCTAAAAGAAATGTTTCACGTTTGTTACACTCAAACAGTGTCTCCTGTCATATGCTGAACTGGTCGCATTGTGGATTTTGCCAAAAAACATGATTTTGGACAATGTTCATGGAACTCAGCTTAAAACGTACTTGCAGACTTGAAAATCCTTGCCTATTGTAGGGCGCGCCTGTACTTCTAGTGCTGAACGAAAACCAATGATTGTGGATCCTGTTTTCATGCGAAATGGCTAAAAGAAATGTTTCACGTTTGTTACACTCAAACAGTGTCTCCTGTCATATGCTGAACTGGTCGCATTGTGGATTTTGCCTAAAACATGATTTTGGACAATGTTCATGGAACTCAGCTTAAAACGTACTTGCAGACTTGAAAATCCTTGCCTTTTGTAGGGCGCGCCTGTACTTCTAGTGCTGAACGAAAACCAATGATTGTGGATCCTGTTTTCATGCGAAATGGCTAAAAGAAATGTTTCACGTTTGTTACACTCAAACAGTGTCTCCTGTCATATGCTGAACTGGTCGCATTGTGGATTTTGCCAAAAACATGATTTTGGACAATGTTCATGGAACTCAGCTTAAAACGTACTTGCAGACTTGAAAATCCTTGCCTATTGTAGGGCGCGCCTGTACTTCTAGTGCTGAACGAAAACCAATGATTGTGGATCCTGTTTTCATGCGAAATGGCTAAAAGAAATGTTTCACGTTTGTTACACTCAAACAGTGTCTCCTGTCATATGCTGAACTGGTCGCATTGTGGATTTTGCCAAAAAACATGATTTTGGACAATGTTCATGGAACTCAGCTTAAAACGTACTTGCAGACTTGAAAATCCTTGCCTATTGTAGGGCGCGCCTGTACTTCTAGTGCTGAACGAAAACCAATGATTGTGGATCCTGTTTTCATGCGAAATGGCTAAAAGAAATGTTTCACGTTTGTTACACTCAAACAGTGTCTCCTGTCATATGCTGAACTGGTCGCATTGTGGATTTTGCCTAAAACATGATTTTGGACAATGTTCATGGAACTCAGCTTAAAACGTACTTGCAGACTTGAAAATCCTTGCCTTTTGTAGGGCGCGCCTGTACTTCTAGTGCTGAACGAAAACCAATGATTGTGGATCCTGTTTTCATGCGAAATGGCTAAAAGAAATGTTTCACGTTTGTTACACTCAAACAGTGTCTCCTGTCATATGCTGAACTGGTCGCATTGTGGATTTTGCCAAAAAACATGATTTTGGACAATGTTCATGGAACTCAGCTTAAAACGTACTTGCAGACTTGAAAATCCTTGCCTATTGTAGGGCGCGCCTGTACTTCTAGTGCTGAACGAAAACCAATGATTGTGGATCCTGTTTTCATGCGAAATGGCTAAAAGAAATGTTTCACGTTTGTTACACTCAAACAGTGTCTCCTGTCATATGCTGAACTGGTCGCATTGTGGATTTTGCCAAAAAACATGATTTTGGACAATGTTCATGGAACTCAGCTTAAAACGTACTTGCAGACTTGAAAATCCTTGCCTATTGTAGGGCGCGCCTGTACTTCTAGTGCTGAACGAAAACCAATGATTGTGGATCCTGTTTTCATGCGAAATGGCTAAAAGAAATGTTTCACGTTTGTTACACTCAAACAGTGTCTCCTGTCATATGCTGAACTGGTCGCATTGTGGATTTTGCCTAAAACATGATTTTGGACAATGTTCATGGAACTCAGCTTAAAACGTACTTGCAGACTTGAAAATCCTTGCCTTTTGTAGGGCGCGCCTGTACTTCTAGTGCTGAACGAAAACCAATGATTGTGGATCCTGTTTTCATGCGAAATGGCTAAAAGAAATGTTTCACGTTTGTTACACTCAAACAGTGTCTCCTGTCATATGCTGAACTGGTCGCATTGTGGATTTTGCCAAAAACATGATTTTGGACAATGTTCATGGAACTCAGCTTAAAACGTACTTGCAGACTTGAAAATCCTTGCCTTTTGTAGGGCGCGCCTGTACTTCTAGTGCTGAACGAAAACCAATGATTGTGGATCCTGTTTTCATGCGAAATGGCTAAAAGAAATGTTTCACGTTTGTTACACTCAAACAGTGTCTCCTGTCATATGCTGAACTGGTCGCATTGTGGATTTTGCCAAAAACATGATTTTGGACAATGTTCATGGAACTCAGCTTAAAACGTACTTGCAGACTTGAAAATCCTTGCCTATTGTAGGGCGCGCCTGTACTTCTAGTGCTGAACGAAAACCAATGATTGTGGATCCTGTTTTCATGCGAAATGGCTAAAAGAAATGTTTCACGTTTGTTACACTCAAACAGTGTCTCCTGTCATATGCTGAACTGGTCGCATTGTGGATTTTGCCAAAAAACATGATTTTGGACAATGTTCATGGAACTCAGCTTAAAACGTACTTGCAGACTTGAAAATCCTTGCCTATTGTAGGGCGCGCCTGTACTTCTAGTGCTGAACGAAAACCAATGATTGTGGATCCTGTTTTCATGCGAAATGGCTAAAAGAAATGTTTCACGTTTGTTACACTCAAACAGTGTCTCCTGTCATATGCTGAACTGGTCGCATTGTGGATTTTGCCTAAAACATGATTTTGGACAATGTTCATGGAACTCAGCTTAAAACGTACTTGCAGACTTGAAAATCCTTGCCTTTTGTAGGGCGCGCCTGTACTTCTAGTGCTGAACGAAAACCAATGATTGTGGATCCTGTTTTCATGCGAAATGGCTAAAAGAAATGTTTCACGTTTGTTACACTCAAACAGTGTCTCCTGTCATATGCTGAACTGGTCGCATTGTGGATTTTGCCAAAAAACATGATTTTGGACAATGTTCATGGAACTCAGCTTAAAACGTACTTGCAGACTTGAAAATCCTTGCCTATTGTAGGGCGCGCCTGTACTTCTAGTGCTGAACGAAAACCAATGATTGTGGATCCTGTTTTCATGCGAAATGGCTAAAAGAAATGTTTCACGTTTGTTACACTCAAACAGTGTCTCCTGTCATATGCTGAACTGGTCGCATTGTGGATTTTGCCTAAAACATGATTTTGGACAATGTTCATGGAACTCAGCTTAAAACGTACTTGCAGACTTGAAAATCCTTGCCTTTTGTAGGGCGCGCCTGTACTTCTAGTGCTGAACGAAAACCAATGATTGTGGATCCTGTTTTCATGCGAAATGGCTAAAAGAAATGTTTCACGTTTGTTACACTCAAACAGTGTCTCCTGTCATATGCTGAACTGGTCGCATTGTGGATTTTGCCAAAAACATGATTTTGGACAATGTTCATGGAACTCAGCTTAAAACGTACTTGCAGACTTGAAAATCCTTGCCTTTTGTAGGGCGCGCCTGTACTTCTAGTGCTGAACGAAAACCAATGATTGTGGATCCTGTTTTCATGCGAAATGGCTAAAAGAAATGTTTCACGTTTGTTACACTCAAACAGTGTCTCCTGTCATATGCTGAACTGGTCGCATTGTGGATTTTGCCAAAAAACATGATTTTGGACAATGTTCATGGAACTCAGCTTAAAACGTACTTGCAGACTTGAAAATCCTTGCCTTTTGTAGGGCGCGCCTGTACTTCTAGTGCTGAACGAAAACCAATGATTGTGGATCCTGTTTTCATGCGAAATGGCTAAAAGAAATGTTTCACGTTTGTTACACTCAAACAGTGTCTCCTGTCATATGCTGAACTGGTCGCATTGTGGATTTTGCCAAAAAACATGATTTTGGACAATGTTCATGGAACTCAGCTTAAAACGTACTTGCAGACTTGAAAATCCTTGCCTTTTGTAGGGCGCGCCTGTACTTCTAGTGCTGAACGAAAACCAATGATTGTGGATCCTGTTTTCATGCGAAATGGCTAAAAGAAATGTTTCACGTTTGTTACACTCAAACAGTGTCTCCTGTCATATGCTGAACTGGTCGCATTGTGGATTTTGCCAAAAAACATGATTTTGGACAATGTTCATGGAACTCAGCTTAAAACGTACTTGCAGACTTGAAAATCCTTGCCTATTGTAGGGCGCGCCTGTACTTCTAGTGCTGAACGAAAACCAATGATTGTGGATCCTGTTTTCATGCGAAATGGCTAAAAGAAATGTTTCACGTTTGTTACACTCAAACAGTGTCTCCTGTCATATGCTGAACTGGTCGCATTGTGGATTTTGCCTAAAACATGATTTTGGACAATGTTCATGGAACTCAGCTTAAAACGTACTTGCAGACTTGAAAATCCTTGCCTTTTGTAGGGCGCGCCTGTACTTCTAGTGCTGAACGAAAACCAATGATTGTGGATCCTGTTTTCATGCGAAATGGCTAAAAGAAATGTTTCACGTTTGTTACACTCAAACAGTGTCTCCTGTCATATGCTGAACTGGTCGCATTGTGGATTTTGCCAAAAACATGATTTTGGACAATGTTCATGGAACTCAGCTTAAAACGTACTTGCAGACTTGAAAATCCTTGCCTTTTGTAGGGCGCGCCTGTACTTCTAGTGCTGAACGAAAACCAATGATTGTGGATCCTGTTTTCATGCGAAATGGCTAAAAGAAATGTTTCACGTTTGTTACACTCAAACAGTGTCTCCTGTCATATGCTGAACTGGTCGCATTGTGGATTTTGCCAAAAAACATGATTTTGGACAATGTTCATGGAACTCAGCTTAAAACGTACTTGCAGACTTGAAAATCCTTGCCTATTGTAGGGCGCGCCTGTACTTCTAGTGCTGAACGAAAACCAATGATTGTGGATCCTGTTTTCATGCGAAATGGCTAAAAGAAATGTTTCACGTTTGTTACACTCAAACAGTGTCTCCTGTCATATGCTGAACTGGTCGCATTGTGGATTTTGCCAAAAAACATGATTTTGGACAATGTTCATGGAACTCAGCTTAAAACGTACTTGCAGACTTGAAAATCCTTGCCTATTGTAGGGCGCGCCTGTACTTCTAGTGCTGAACGAAAACCAATGATTGTGGATCCTGTTTTCATGCGAAATGGCTAAAAGAAATGTTTCACGTTTGTTACACTCAAACAGTGTCTCCTGTCATATGCTGAACTGGTCGCATTGTGGATTTTGCCTAAAACATGATTTTGGACAATGTTCATGGAACTCAGCTTAAAACGTACTTGCAGACTTGAAAATCCTTGCCTTTTGTAGGGCGCGCCTGTACTTCTAGTGCTGAACGAAAACCAATGATTGTGGATCCTGTTTTCATGCGAAATGGCTAAAAGAAATGTTTCACGTTTGTTACACTCAAACAGTGTCTCCTGTCATATGCTGAACTGGTCGCATTGTGGATTTTGCCAAAAAACATGATTTTGGACAATGTTCATGGAACTCAGCTTAAAACGTACTTGCAGACTTGAAAATCCTTGCCTATTGTAGGGCGCGCCTGTACTTCTAGTGCTGAACGAAAACCAATGATTGTGGATCCTGTTTTCATGCGAAATGGCTAAAAGAAATGTTTCACGTTTGTTACACTCAAACAGTGTCTCCTGTCATATGCTGAACTGGTCGCATTGTGGATTTTGCCAAAAAACATGATTTTGGACAATGTTCATGGAACTCAGCTTAAAACGTACTTGCAGACTTGAAAATCCTTGCCTATTGTAGGGCGCGCCTGTACTTCTAGTGCTGAACGAAAACCAATGATTGTGGATCCTGTTTTCATGCGAAATGGCTAAAAGAAATGTTTCACGTTTGTTACACTCAAACAGTGTCTCCTGTCATATGCTGAACTGGTCGCATTGTGGATTTTGCCAAAAAACATGATTTTGGACAATGTTCATGGAACTCAGCTTAAAACGTACTTGCAGACTTGAAAATCCTTGCCTATTGTAGGGCGCGCCTGTACTTCTAGTGCTGAACGAAAACCAATGATTGTGGATCCTGTTTTCATGCGAAATGGCTAAAAGAAATGTTTCACGTTTGTTACACTCAAACAGTGTCTCCTGTCATATGCTGAACTGGTCGCATTGTGGATTTTGCCAAAAACATGATTTTGGACAATGTTCATGGAACTCAGCTTAAAACGTACTTGCAGACTTGAAAATCCTTGCCTATTGTAGGGCGCGCCTGTACTTCTAGTGCTGAACGAAAACCAATGATTGTGGATCCTGTTTTCATGCGAAATGGCTAAAAGAAATGTTTCACGTTTGTTACACTCAAACAGTGTCTCCTGTCATATGCTGAACTGGTCGCATTGTGGATTTTGCCAAAAACATGATTTTGGACAATGTTCATGGAACTCAGCTTAAAACGTACTTGCAGACTTGAAAATCCTTGCCTATTGTAGGGCGCGCCTGTACTTCTAGTGCTGAACGAAAACCAATGATTGTGGATCCTGTTTTCATGCGAAATGGCTAAAAGAAATGTTTCACGTTTGTTACACTCAAACAGTGTCTCCTGTCATATGCTGAACTGGTCGCATTGTGGATTTTGCCAAAAAACATGATTTTGGACAATGTTCATGGAACTCAGCTTAAAACGTACTTGCAGACTTGAAAATCCTTGCCTTTTGTAGGGCGCGCCTGTACTTCTAGTGCTGAACGAAAACCAATGATTGTGGATCCTGTTTTCATGCGAAATGGCTAAAAGAAATGTTTCACGTTTGTTACACTCAAACAGTGTCTCCTGTCATATGCTGAACTGGTCGCATTGTGGATTTTGCCAAAAAACATGATTTTGGACAATGTTCATGGAACTCAGCTTAAAACGTACTTGCAGACTTGAAAATCCTTGCCTATTGTAGGGCGCGCCTGTACTTCTAGTGCTGAACGAAAACCAATGATTGTGGATCCTGTTTTCATGCGAAATGGCTAAAAGAAATGTTTCACGTTTGTTACACTCAAACAGTGTCTCCTGTCATATGCTGAACTGGTCGCATTGTGGATTTTGCCTAAAACATGATTTTGGACAATGTTCATGGAACTCAGCTTAAAACGTACTTGCAGACTTGAAAATCCTTGCCTTTTGTAGGGCGCGCCTGTACTTCTAGTGCTGAACGAAAACCAATGATTGTGGATCCTGTTTTCATGCGAAATGGCTAAAAGAAATGTTTCACGTTTGTTACACTCAAACAGTGTCTCCTGTCATATGCTGAACTGGTCGCATTGTGGATTTTGCCAAAAAACATGATTTTGGACAATGTTCATGGAACTCAGCTTAAAACGTACTTGCAGACTTGAAAATCCTTGCCTATTGTAGGGCGCGCCTGTACTTCTAGTGCTGAACGAAAACCAATGATTGTGGATCCTGTTTTCATGCGAAATGGCTAAAAGAAATGTTTCACGTTTGTTACACTCAAACAGTGTCTCCTGTCATATGCTGAACTGGTCGCATTGTGGATTTTGCCAAAAAACATGATTTTGGACAATGTTCATGGAACTCAGCTTAAAACGTACTTGCAGACTTGAAAATCCTTGCCTTTTGTAGGGCGCGCCTGTACTTCTAGTGCTGAACGAAAACCAATGATTGTGGATCCTGTTTTCATGCGAAATGGCTAAAAGAAATGTTTCACGTTTGTTACACTCAAACAGTGTCTCCTGTCATATGCTGAACTGGTCGCATTGTGGATTTTGCCAAAAAACATGATTTTGGACAATGTTCATGGAACTCAGCTTAAAACGTACTTGCAGACTTGAAAATCCTTGCCTTTTGTAGGGCGCGCCTGTACTTCTAGTGCTGAACGAAAACCAATGATTGTGGATCCTGTTTTCATGCGAAATGGCTAAAAGAAATGTTTCACGTTTGTTACACTCAAACAGTGTCTCCTGTCATATGCTGAACTGGTCGCATTGTGGATTTTGCCAAAAAACATGATTTTGGACAATGTTCATGGAACTCAGCTTAAAACGTACTTGCAGACTTGAAAATCCTTGCCTATTGTAGGGCGCGCCTGTACTTCTAGTGCTGAACGAAAACCAATGATTGTGGATCCTGTTTTCATGCGAAATGGCTAAAAGAAATGTTTCACGTTTGTTACACTCAAACAGTGTCTCCTGTCATATGCTGAACTGGTCGCATTGTGGATTTTGCCAAAAACATGATTTTGGACAATGTTCATGGAACTCAGCTTAAAACGTACTTGCAGACTTGAAAATCCTTGCCTATTTGTAGGGCGCGCCTGTACTTCTAGTGCTGAACGAAAACCAATGATTGTGGATCCTGTTTTCATGCGAAATGGCTAAAAGAAATGTTTCACGTTTGTTACACTCAAACAGTGTCTCCTGTCATATGCTGAACTGGTCGCATTGTGGATTTTGCCAAAAACATGATTTTGGACAATGTTCATGGAACTCAGCTTAAAACGTACTTGCAGACTTGAAAATCCTTGCCTATTGTAGGGCGCGCCTGTACTTCTAGTGCTGAACGAAAACCAATGATTGTGGATCCTGTTTTCATGCGAAATGGCTAAAAGAAATGTTTCACGTTTGTTACACTCAAACAGTGTCTCCTGTCATATGCTGAACTGGTCGCATTGTGGATTTTGCCAAAAAACATGATTTTGGACAATGTTCATGGAACTCAGCTTAAAACGTACTTGCAGACTTGAAAATCCTTGCCTTTTGTAGGGCGCGCCTGTACTTCTAGTGCTGAACGAAAACCAATGATTGTGGATCCTGTTTTCATGCGAAATGGCTAAAAGAAATGTTTCACGTTTGTTACACTCAAACAGTGTCTCCTGTCATATGCTGAACTGGTCGCATTGTGGATTTTGCCAAAAAACATGATTTTGGACAATGTTCATGGAACTCAGCTTAAAACGTACTTGCAGACTTGAAAATCCTTGCCTATTGTAGGGCGCGCCTGTACTTCTAGTGCTGAACGAAAACCAATGATTGTGGATCCTGTTTTCATGCGAAATGGCTAAAAGAAATGTTTCACGTTTGTTACACTCAAACAGTGTCTCCTGTCATATGCTGAACTGGTCGCATTGTGGATTTTGCCTAAAACATGATTTTGGACAATGTTCATGGAACTCAGCTTAAAACGTACTTGCAGACTTGAAAATCCTTGCCTTTTGTAGGGCGCGCCTGTACTTCTAGTGCTGAACGAAAACCAATGATTGTGGATCCTGTTTTCATGCGAAATGGCTAAAAGAAATGTTTCACGTTTGTTACACTCAAACAGTGTCTCCTGTCATATGCTGAACTGGTCGCATTGTGGATTTTGCCAAAAAACATGATTTTGGACAATGTTCATGGAACTCAGCTTAAAACGTACTTGCAGACTTGAAAATCCTTGCCTTTTGTAGGGCGCGCCTGTACTTCTAGTGCTGA
Source organism: Coregonus clupeaformis (assembly GCF_020615455.1). Classification (NCBI taxonomy): domain Eukaryota; kingdom Metazoa; phylum Chordata; class Actinopteri; order Salmoniformes; family Salmonidae; genus Coregonus; species Coregonus clupeaformis. The sequence goes on along the minus strand of NW_025536019.1, from coordinate 62,037 downwards.
ACGAAAACCAATGATTGTGGATCCTGTTTTCATGCGAAATGGCTAAAAGAAATGTTTCACGTTTGTTACACTCAAACAGTGTCTCCTGTCATATGCTGAACTGGTCGCATTGTGGATTTTGCCAAAAAACATGATTTTGGACAATGTTCATGGAACTCAGCTTAAAACGTACTTGCAGACTTGAAAATCCTTGCCTTTTGTAGGGCGCGCCTGTACTTCTAGTGCTGAACGAAAACCAATGATTGTGGATCCTGTTTTCATGCGAAATGGCTAAAAGAAATGTTTCACGTTTGTTACACTCAAACAGTGTCTCCTGTCATATGCTGAACTGGTCGCATTGTGGATTTTGCCAAAAAACATGATTTTGGACAATGTTCATGGAACTCAGCTTAAAACGTACTTGCAGACTTGAAAATCCTTGCCTATTGTAGGGCGCGCCTGTACTTCTAGTGCTGAACGAAAACCAATGATTGTGGATCCTGTTTTCATGCGAAATGGCTAAAAGAAATGTTTCACGTTTGTTACACTCAAACAGTGTCTCCTGTCATATGCTGAACTGGTCGCATTGTGGATTTTGCCAAAAAACATGATTTTGGACAATGTTCATGGAACTCAGCTTAAAACGTACTTGCAGACTTGAAAATCCTTGCCTATTGTAGGGCGCGCCTGTACTTCTAGTGCTGAACGAAAACCAATGATTGTGGATCCTGTTTTCATGCGAAATGGCTAAAAGAAATGTTTCACGTTTGTTACACTCAAACAGTGTCTCCTGTCATATGCTGAACTGGTCGCATTGTGGATTTTGCCAAAAAACATGATTTTGGACAATGTTCATGGAACTCAGCTTAAAACGTACTTGCAGACTTGAAAATCCTTGCCTATTGTAGGGCGCGCCTGTACTTCTAGTGCTGAACGAAAACCAATGATTGTGGATCCTGTTTTCATGCGAAATGGCTAAAAGAAATGTTTCACGTTTGTTACACTCAAACAGTGTCTCCTGTCATATGCTGAACTGGTCGCATTGTGGATTTTGCCAAAAAACATGATTTTGGACAATGTTCATGGAACTCAGCTTAAAACGTACTTGCAGACTTGAAAATCCTTGCCTTTTGTAGGGCGCGCCTGTACTTCTAGTGCTGAACGAAAACCAATGATTGTGGATCCTGTTTTCATGCGAAATGGCTAAAAGAAATGTTTCACGTTTGTTACACTCAAACAGTGTCTCCTGTCATATGCTGAACTGGTCGCATTGTGGATTTTGCCAAAAAACATGATTTTGGACAATGTTCATGGAACTCAGCTTAAAACGTACTTGCAGACTTGAAAATCCTTGCCTTTTGTAGGGCGCGCCTGTACTTCTAGTGCTGAACGAAAACCAATGATTGTGGATCCTGTTTTCATGCGAAATGGCTAAAAGAAATGTTTCACGTTTGTTACACTCAAACAGTGTCTCCTGTCATATGCTGAACTGGTCGCATTGTGGATTTTGCCAAAAAACATGATTTTGGACAATGTTCATGGAACTCAGCTTAAAACGTACTTGCAGACTTGAAAATCCTTGCCTTTTGTAGGGCGCGCCTGTACTTCTAGTGCTGAACGAAAACCAATGATTGTGGATCCTGTTTTCATGCGAAATGGCTAAAAGAAATGTTTCACGTTTGTTACACTCAAACAGTGTCTCCTGTCATATGCTGAACTGGTCGCATTGTGGATTTTGCCAAAAAACATGATTTTGGACAATGTTCATGGAACTCAGCTTAAAACGTACTTGCAGACTTGAAAATCCTTGCCTTTTGTAGGGCGCGCCTGTACTTCTAGTGCTGAACGAAAACCAATGATTGTGGATCCTGTTTTCATGCGAAATGGCTAAAAGAAATGTTTCACGTTTGTTACACTCAAACAGTGTCTCCTGTCATATGCTGAACTGGTCGCATTGTGGATTTTGCCAAAAACATGATTTTGGACAATGTTCATGGAACTCAGCTTAAAACGTACTTGCAGACTTGAAAATCCTTGCCTTTTGTAGGGCGCGCCTGTACTTCTAGTGCTGAACGAAAACCAATGATTGTGGATCCTGTTTTCATGCGAAATGGCTAAAAGAAATGTTTCACGTTTGTTACACTCAAACAGTGTCTCCTGTCATATGCTGAACTGGTCGCATTGTGGATTTTGCCAAAAACATGATTTTGGACAATGTTCATGGAACTCAGCTTAAAACGTACTTGCAGACTTGAAAATCCTTGCCTTTTGTAGGGCGCGCCTGTACTTCTAGTGCTGAACGAAAACCAATGATTGTGGATCCTGTTTTCATGCGAAATGGCTAAAAGAAATGTTTCACGTTTGTTACACTCAAACAGTGTCTCCTGTCATATGCTGAACTGGTCGCATTGTGGATTTTGCCAAAAAACATGATTTTGGACAATGTTCATGGAACTCAGCTTAAAACGTACTTGCAGACTTGAAAATCCTTGCCTTTTGTAGGGCGCGCCTGTACTTCTAGTGCTGAACGAAAACCAATGATTGTGGATCCTGTTTTCATGCGAAATGGCTAAAAGAAATGTTTCACGTTTGTTACACTCAAACAGTGTCTCCTGTCATATGCTGAACTGGTCGCATTGTGGATTTTGCCAAAAACATGATTTTGGACAATGTTCATGGAACTCAGCTTAAAACGTACTTGCAGACTTGAAAATCCTTGCCTTTTGTAGGGCGCGCCTGTACTTCTAGTGCTGAACGAAAACCAATGATTGTGGATCCTGTTTTCATGCGAAATGGCTAAAAGAAATGTTTCACGTTTGTTACACTCAAACAGTGTCTCCTGTCATATGCTGAACTGGTCGCATTGTGGATTTTGCCAAAAACATGATTTTGGACAATGTTCATGGAACTCAGCTTAAAACGTACTTGCAGACTTGAAAATCCTTGCCTATTTGTAGGGCGCGCCTGTACTTCTAGTGCTGAACGAAAACCAATGATTGTGGATCCTGTTTTCATGCGAAATGGCTAAAAGAAATGTTTCACGTTTGTTACACTCAAACAGTGTCTCCTGTCATATGCTGAACTGGTCGCATTGTGGATTTTGCCAAAAACATGATTTTGGACAATGTTCATGGAACTCAGCTTAAAACGTACTTGCAGACTTGAAAATCCTTGCCTTTTGTAGGGCGCGCCTGTACTTCTAGTGCTGAACGAAAACCAATGATTGTGGATCCTGTTTTCATGCGAAATGGCTAAAAGAAATGTTTCACGTTTGTTACACTCAAACAGTGTCTCCTGTCATATGCTGAACTGGTCGCATTGTGGATTTTGCCAAAAAACATGATTTTGGACAATGTTCATGGAACTCAGCTTAAAACGTACTTGCAGACTTGAAAATCCTTGCCTTTTGTAGGGCGCGCCTGTACTTCTAGTGCTGAACGAAAACCAATGATTGTGGATCCTGTTTTCATGCGAAATGGCTAAAAGAAATGTTTCACGTTTGTTACACTCAAACAGTGTCTCCTGTCATATGCTGAACTGGTCGCATTGTGGATTTTGCCAAAAAACATGATTTTGGACAATGTTCATGGAACTCAGCTTAAAACGTACTTGCAGACTTGAAAATCCTTGCCTTTTGTAGGGCGCGCCTGTACTTCTAGTGCTGAACGAAAACCAATGATTGTGGATCCTGTTTTCATGCGAAATGGCTAAAAGAAATGTTTCACGTTTGTTACACTCAAACAGTGTCTCCTGTCATATGCTGAACTGGTCGCATTGTGGATTTTGCCAAAAAACATGATTTTGGACAATGTTCATGGAACTCAGCTTAAAACGTACTTGCAGACTTGAAAATCCTTGCCTTTTGTAGGGCGCGCCTGTACTTCTAGTGCTGAACGAAAACCAATGATTGTGGATCCTGTTTTCATGCGAAATGGCTAAAAGAAATGTTTCACGTTTGTTACACTCAAACAGTGTCTCCTGTCATATGCTGAACTGGTCGCATTGTGGATTTTGCCAAAAAACATGATTTTGGACAATGTTCATGGAACTCAGCTTAAAACGTACTTGCAGACTTGAAAATCCTTGCCTATTGTAGGGCGCGCCTGTACTTCTAGTGCTGAACGAAAACCAATGATTGTGGATCCTGTTTTCATGCGAAATGGCTAAAAGAAATGTTTCACGTTTGTTACACTCAAACAGTGTCTCCTGTCATATGCTGAACTGGTCGCATTGTGGATTTTGCCAAAAAACATGATTTTGGACAATGTTCATGGAACTCAGCTTAAAACGTACTTGCAGACTTGAAAATCCTTGCCTATTGTAGGGCGCGCCTGTACTTCTAGTGCTGAACGAAAACCAATGATTGTGGATCCTGTTTTCATGCGAAATGGCTAAAAGAAATGTTTCACGTTTGTTACACTCAAACAGTGTCTCCTGTCATATGCTGAACTGGTCGCATTGTGGATTTTGCCAAAAACATGATTTTGGACAATGTTCATGGAACTCAGCTTAAAACGTACTTGCAGACTTGAAAATCCTTGCCTTTTGTAGGGCGCGCCTGTACTTCTAGTGCTGAACGAAAACCAATGATTGTGGATCCTGTTTTCATGCGAAATGGCTAAAAGAAATGTTTCACGTTTGTTACACTCAAACAGTGTCTCCTGTCATATGCTGAACTGGTCGCATTGTGGATTTTGCCTAAAACATGATTTTGGACAATGTTCATGGAACTCAGCTTAAAACGTACTTGCAGACTTGAAAATCCTTGCCTATTGTAGGGCGCGCCTGTACTTCTAGTGCTGAACGAAAACCAATGATTGTGGATCCTGTTTTCATGCGAAATGGCTAAAAGAAATGTTTCACGTTTGTTACACTCAAACAGTGTCTCCTGTCATATGCTGAACTGGTCGCATTGTGGATTTTGCCAAAAAACATGATTTTGGACAATGTTCATGGAACTCAGCTTAAAACGTACTTGCAGACTTGAAAATCCTTGCCTATTGTAGGGCGCGCCTGTACTTCTAGTGCTGAACGAAAACCAATGATTGTGGATCCTGTTTTCATGCGAAATGGCTAAAAGAAATGTTTCACGTTTGTTACACTCAAACAGTGTCTCCTGTCATATGCTGAACTGGTCGCATTGTGGATTTTGCCAAAAAACATGATTTTGGACAATGTTCATGGAACTCAGCTTAAAACGTACTTGCAGACTTGAAAATCCTTGCCTATTTGTAGGGCGCGCCTGTACTTCTAGTGCTGAACGAAAACCAATGATTGTGGATCCTGTTTTCATGCGAAATGGCTAAAAGAAATGTTTCACGTTTGTTACACTCAAACAGTGTCTCCTGTCATATGCTGAACTGGTCGCATTGTGGATTTTGCCAAAAACATGATTTTGGACAATGTTCATGGAACTCAGCTTAAAACGTACTTGCAGACTTGAAAATCCTTGCCTTTTGTAGGGCGCGCCTGTACTTCTAGTGCTGAACGAAAACCAATGATTGTGGATCCTGTTTTCATGCGAAATGGCTAAAAGAAATGTTTCACGTTTGTTACACTCAAACAGTGTCTCCTGTCATATGCTGAACTGGTCGCATTGTGGATTTTGCCAAAAAACATGATTTTGGACAATGTTCATGGAACTCAGCTTAAAACGTACTTGCAGACTTGAAAATCCTTGCCTTTTGTAGGGCGCGCCTGTACTTCTAGTGCTGAACGAAAACCAATGATTGTGGATCCTGTTTTCATGCGAAATGGCTAAAAGAAATGTTTCACGTTTGTTACACTCAAACAGTGTCTCCTGTCATATGCTGAACTGGTCGCATTGTGGATTTTGCCAAAAAACATGATTTTGGACAATGTTCATGGAACTCAGCTTAAAACGTACTTGCAGACTTGAAAATCCTTGCCTTTTGTAGGGCGCGCCTGTACTTCTAGTGCTGAACGAAAACCAATGATTGTGGATCCTGTTTTCATGCGAAATGGCTAAAAGAAATGTTTCACGTTTGTTACACTCAAACAGTGTCTCCTGTCATATGCTGAACTGGTCGCATTGTGGATTTTGCCAAAAACATGATTTTGGACAATGTTCATGGAACTCAGCTTAAAACGTACTTGCAGACTTGAAAATCCTTGCCTATTGTAGGGCGCGCCTGTACTTCTAGTGCTGAACGAAAACCAATGATTGTGGATCCTGTTTTCATGCGAAATGGCTAAAAGAAATGTTTCACGTTTGTTACACTCAAACAGTGTCTCCTGTCATATGCTGAACTGGTCGCATTGTGGATTTTGCCAAAAAACATGATTTTGGACAATGTTCATGGAACTCAGCTTAAAACGTACTTGCAGACTTGAAAATCCTTGCCTATTGTAGGGCGCGCCTGTACTTCTAGTGCTGAACGAAAACCAATGATTGTGGATCCTGTTTTCATGCGAAATGGCTAAAAGAAATGTTTCACGTTTGTTACACTCAAACAGTGTCTCCTGTCATATGCTGAACTGGTCGCATTGTGGATTTTGCCAAAAAACATGATTTTGGACAATGTTCATGGAACTCAGCTTAAAACGTACTTGCAGACTTGAAAATCCTTGCCTATTGTAGGGCGCGCCTGTACTTCTAGTGCTGAACGAAAACCAATGATTGTGGATCCTGTTTTCATGCGAAATGGCTAAAAGAAATGTTTCACGTTTGTTACACTCAAACAGTGTCTCCTGTCATATGCTGAACTGGTCGCATTGTGGATTTTGCCAAAAACATGATTTTGGACAATGTTCATGGAACTCAGCTTAAAACGTACTTGCAGACTTGAAAATCCTTGCCTATTGTAGGGCGCGCCTGTACTTCTAGTGCTGAACGAAAACCAATGATTGTGGATCCTGTTTTCATGCGAAATGGCTAAAAGAAATGTTTCACGTTTGTTACACTCAAACAGTGTCTCCTGTCATATGCTGAACTGGTCGCATTGTGGATTTTGCCAAAAACATGATTTTGGACAATGTTCATGGAACTCAGCTTAAAACGTACTTGCAGACTTGAAAATCCTTGCCTATTGTAGGGCGCGCCTGTACTTCTAGTGCTGAACGAAAACCAATGATTGTGGATCCTGTTTTCATGCGAAATGGCTAAAAGAAATGTTTCACGTTTGTTACACTCAAACAGTGTCTCCTGTCATATGCTGAACTGGTCGCATTGTGGATTTTGCCAAAAAACATGATTTTGGACAATGTTCATGGAACTCAGCTTAAAACGTACTTGCAGACTTGAAAATCCTTGCCTATTGTAGGGCGCGCCTGTACTTCTAGTGCTGAACGAAAACCAATGATTGTGGATCCTGTTTTCATGCGAAATGGCTAAAAGAAATGTTTCACGTTTGTTACACTCAAACAGTGTCTCCTGTCATATGCTGAACTGGTCGCATTGTGGATTTTGCCTAAAACATGATTTTGGACAATGTTCATGGAACTCAGCTTAAAACGTACTTGCAGACTTGAAAATCCTTGCCTTTTGTAGGGCGCGCCTGTACTTCTAGTGCTGAACGAAAACCAATGATTGTGGATCCTGTTTTCATGCGAAATGGCTAAAAGAAATGTTTCACGTTTGTTACACTCAAACAGTGTCTCCTGTCATATGCTGAACTGGTCGCATTGTGGATTTTGCCAAAAAACATGATTTTGGACAATGTTCATGGAACTCAGCTTAAAACGTACTTGCAGACTTGAAAATCCTTGCCTATTGTAGGGCGCGCCTGTACTTCTAGTGCTGAACGAAAACCAATGATTGTGGATCCTGTTTTCATGCGAAATGGCTAAAAGAAATGTTTCACGTTTGTTACACTCAAACAGTGTCTCCTGTCATATGCTGAACTGGTCGCATTGTGGATTTTGCCTAAAAACATGATTTTGGACAATGTTCATGGAACTCAGCTTAAAACGTACTTGCAGACTTGAAAATCCTTGCCTATTTGTAGGGCGCGCCTGTACTTCTAGTGCTGAACGAAAACCAATGATTGTGGATCCTGTTTTCATGCGAAATGGCTAAAAGAAATGTTTCACGTTTGTTACACTCAAACAGTGTCTCCTGTCATATGCTGAACTGGTCGCATTGTGGATTTTGCCTAAAACATGATTTTGGACAATGTTCATGGAACTCAGCTTAAAACGTACTTGCAGACTTGAAAATCCTTGCCTATTGTAGGGCGCGCCTGTACTTCTAGTGCTGAACGAAAACCAATGATTGTGGATCCTGTTTTCATGCGAAATGGCTAAAAGAAATGTTTCACGTTTGTTACACTCAAACAGTGTCTCCTGTCATATGCTGAACTGGTCGCATTGTGGATTTTGCCAAAAAACATGATTTTGGACAATGTTCATGGAACTCAGCTTAAAACGTACTTGCAGACTTGAAAATCCTTGCCTATTGTAGGGCGCGCCTGTACTTCTAGTGCTGAACGAAAACCAATGATTGTGGATCCTGTTTTCATGCGAAATGGCTAAAAGAAATGTTTCACGTTTGTTACACTCAAACAGTGTCTCCTGTCATATGCTGAACTGGTCGCATTGTGGATTTTGCCAAAAAACATGATTTTGGACAATGTTCATGGAACTCAGCTTAAAACGTACTTGCAGACTTGAAAATCCTTGCCTATTGTAGGGCGCGCCTGTACTTCTAGTGCTGAACGAAAACCAATGATTGTGGATCCTGTTTTCATGCGAAATGGCTAAAAGAAATGTTTCACGTTTGTTACACTCAAACAGTGTCTCCTGTCATATGCTGAACTGGTCGCATTGTGGATTTTGCCAAAAAACATGATTTTGGACAATGTTCATGGAACTCAGCTTAAAACGTACTTGCAGACTTGAAAATCCTTGCCTATTGTAGGGCGCGCCTGTACTTCTAGTGCTGAACGAAAACCAATGATTGTGGATCCTGTTTTCATGCGAAATGGCTAAAAGAAATGTTTCACGTTTGTTACACTCAAACAGTGTCTCCTGTCATATGCTGAACTGGTCGCATTGTGGATTTTGCCTAAAACATGATTTTGGACAATGTTCATGGAACTCAGCTTAAAACGTACTTGCAGACTTGAAAATCCTTGCCTTTTGTAGGGCGCGCCTGTACTTCTAGTGCTGAACGAAAACCAATGATTGTGGATCCTGTTTTCATGCGAAATGGCTAAAAGAAATGTTTCACGTTTGTTACACTCAAACAGTGTCTCCTGTCATATGCTGAACTGGTCGCATTGTGGATTTTGCCAAAAACATGATTTTGGACAATGTTCATGGAACTCAGCTTAAAACGTACTTGCAGACTTGAAAATCCTTGCCTATTGTAGGGCGCGCCTGTACTTCTAGTGCTGAACGAAAACCAATGATTTTGGATCCTGTTTTCATGCGAAATGGCTAAAAGAAATGTTTCACGTTTGTTACACTCAAACAGTGTCTCCTGTCATATGCTGAACTGGTCGCATTGTGGATTTTGCCTAAAACATGATTTTGGACAATGTTCATGGAACTCAGCTTAAAACGTACTTGCAGACTTGAAAATCCTTGCCTATTGTAGGGCGCGCCTGTACTTCTAGTGCTGAACGAAAACCAATGATTGTGGATCCTGTTTTCATGCGAAATGGCTAAAAGAAATGTTTCACGTTTGTTACACTCAAACAGTGTCTCCTGTCATATGCTGAACTGGTCGCATTGTGGATTTTGCCAAAAACATGATTTTGGACAATGTTCATGGAACTCAGCTTAAAACGTACTTGCAGACTTGAAAATCCTTGCCTTTTGTAGGGCGCGCCTGTACTTCTAGTGCTGAACGAAAACCAATGATTGTGGATCCTGTTTTCATGCGAAATGGCTAAAAGAAATGTTTCACGTTTGTTACACTCAAACAGTGTCTCCTGTCATATGCTGAACTGGTCGCATTGTGGATTTTGCCAAAAAACATGATTTTGGACAATGTTCATGGAACTCAGCTTAAAACGTACTTGCAGACTTGAAAATCCTTGCCTTTTGTAGGGCGCGCCTGTACTTCTAGTGCTGAACGAAAACCAATGATTGTGGATCCTGTTTTCATGCGAAATGGCTAAAAGAAATGTTTCACGTTTGTTACACTCAAACAGTGTCTCCTGTCATATGCTGAACTGGTCGCATTGTGGATTTTGCCAAAAAACATGATTTTGGACAATGTTCATGGAACTCAGCTTAAAACGTACTTGCAGACTTGAAAATCCTTGCCTATTTGTAGGGCGCGCCTGTACTTCTAGTGCTGAACGAAAACCAATGATTGTGGATCCTGTTTTCATGCGAAATGGCTAAAAGAAATGTTTCACGTTTGTTACACTCAAACAGTGTCTCCTGTCATATGCTGAACTGGTCGCATTGTGGATTTTGCCAAAAAACATGATTTTGGACAATGTTCATGGAACTCAGCTTAAAACGTACTTGCAGACTTGAAAATCCTTGCCTATTGTAGGGCGCGCCTGTACTTCTAGTGCTGAACGAAAACCAATGATTGTGGATCCTGTTTTCATGCGAAATGGCTAAAAGAAATGTTTCACGTTTGTTACACTCAAACAGTGTCTCCTGTCATATGCTGAACTGGTCGCATTGTGGATTTTGCCAAAAACATGATTTTGGACAATGTTCATGGAACTCAGCTTAAAACGTACTTGCAGACTTGAAAATCCTTGCCTTTTGTAGGGCGCGCCTGTACTTCTAGTGCTGAACGAAAACCAATGATTGTGGATCCTGTTTTCATGCGAAATGGCTAAAAGAAATGTTTCACGTTTGTTACACTCAAACAGTGTCTCCTGTCATATGCTGAACTGGTCGCATTGTGGATTTTGCCAAAAACATGATTTTGGACAATGTTCATGGAACTCAGCTTAAAACGTACTTGCAGACTTGAAAATCCTTGCCTATTTGTAGGGCGCGCCTGTACTTCTAGTGCTGAACGAAAACCAATGATTGTGGATCCTGTTTTCATGCGAAATGGCTAAAAGAAATGTTTCACGTTTGTTACACTCAAACAGTGTCTCCTGTCATATGCTGAACTGGTCGCATTGTGGATTTTGCCAAAAAACATGATTTTGGACAATGTTCATGGAACTCAGCTTAAAACGTACTTGCAGACTTGAAAATCCTTGCCTTTTGTAGGGCGCGCCTGTACTTCTAGTGCTGAACGAAAACCAATGATTGTGGATCCTGTTTTCATGCGAAATGGCTAAAAGAAATGTTTCACGTTTGTTACACTCAAACAGTGTCTCCTGTCATATGCTGAACTGGTCGCATTGTGGATTTTGCCAAAAAACATGATTTTGGACAATGTTCATGGAACTCAGCTTAAAACGTACTTGCAGACTTGAAAATCCTTGCCTTTTGTAGGGCGCGCCTGTACTTCTAGTGCTGAACGAAAACCAATGATTGTGGATCCTGTTTTCATGCGAAATGGCTAAAAGAAATGTTTCACGTTTGTTACACTCAAACAGTGTCTCCTGTCATATGCTGAACTGGTCGCATTGTGGATTTTGCCAAAAACATGATTTTGGACAATGTTCATGGAACTCAGCTTAAAACGTACTTGCAGACTTGAAAATCCTTGCCTATTTGTAGGGCGCGCCTGTACTTCTAGTGCTGAACGAAAACCAATGATTGTGGATCCTGTTTTCATGCGAAATGGCTAAAAGAAATGTTTCACGTTTGTTACACTCAAACAGTGTCTCCTGTCATATGCTGAACTGGTCGCATTGTGGATTTTGCCAAAAAACATGATTTTGGACAATGTTCATGGAACTCAGCTTAAAACGTACTTGCAGACTTGAAAATCCTTGCCTATTGTAGGGCGCGCCTGTACTTCTAGTGCTGAACGAAAACCAATGATTGTGGATCCTGTTTTCATGCGAAATGGCTAAAAGAAATGTTTCACGTTTGTTACACTCAAACAGTGTCTCCTGTCATATGCTGAACTGGTCGCATTGTGGATTTTGCCAAAAAACATGATTTTGGACAATGTTCATGGAACTCAGCTTAAAACGTACTTGCAGACTTGAAAATCCTTGCCTTTTGTAGGGCGCGCCTGTACTTCTAGTGCTGAACGAAAACCAATGATTGTGGATCCTGTTTTCATGCGAAATGGCTAAAAGAAATGTTTCACGTTTGTTACACTCAAACAGTGTCTCCTGTCATATGCTGAACTGGTCGCATTGTGGATTTTGCCAAAAAACATGATTTTGGACAATGTTCATGGAACTCAGCTTAAAACGTACTTGCAGACTTGAAAATCCTTGCCTATTGTAGGGCGCGCCTGTACTTCTAGTGCTGAACGAAAACCAATGATTGTGGATCCTGTTTTCATGCGAAATGGCTAAAAGAAATGTTTCACGTTTGTTACACTCAAACAGTGTCTCCTGTCATATGCTGAACTGGTCGCATTGTGGATTTTGCCAAAAAACATGATTTTGGACAATGTTCATGGAACTCAGCTTAAAACGTACTTGCAGACTTGAAAATCCTTGCCTATTTGTAGGGCGCGCCTGTACTTCTAGTGCTGAACGAAAACCAATGATTGTGGATCCTGTTTTCATGCGAAATGGCTAAAAGAAATGTTTCACGTTTGTTACACTCAAACAGTGTCTCCTGTCATATGCTGAACTGGTCGCATTGTGGATTTTGCCAAAAACATGATTTTGGACAATGTTCATGGAACTCAGCTTAAAACGTACTTGCAGACTTGAAAATCCTTGCCTTTTGTAGGGCGCGCCTGTACTTCTAGTGCTGAACGAAAACCAATGATTGTGGATCCTGTTTTCATGCGAAATGGCTAAAAGAAATGTTTCACGTTTGTTACACTCAAACAGTGTCTCCTGTCATATGCTGAACTGGTCGCATTGTGGATTTTGCCAAAAAACATGATTTTGGACAATGTTCATGGAACTCAGCTTAAAACGTACTTGCAGACTTGAAAATCCTTGCCTATTGTAGGGCGCGCCTGTACTTCTAGTGCTGAACGAAAACCAATGATTGTGGATCCTGTTTTCATGCGAAATGGCTAAAAGAAATGTTTCACGTTTGTTACACTCAAACAGTGTCTCCTGTCATATGCTGAACTGGTCGCATTGTGGATTTTGCCAAAAAACATGATTTTGGACAATGTTCATGGAACTCAGCTTAAAACGTACTTGCAGACTTGAAAATCCTTGCCTTTTGTAGGGCGCGCCTGTACTTCTAGTGCTGAACGAAAACCAATGATTGTGGATCCTGTTTTCATGCGAAATGGCTAAAAGAAATGTTTCACGTTTGTTACACTCAAACAGTGTCTCCTGTCATATGCTGAACTGGTCGCATTGTGGATTTTGCCTAAAACATGATTTTGGACAATGTTCATGGAACTCAGCTTAAAACGTACTTGCAGACTTGAAAATCCTTGCCTTTTGTAGGGCGCGCCTGTACTTCTAGTGCTGAACGAAAACCAATGATTGTGGATCCTGTTTTCATGCGAAATGGCTAAAAGAAATGTTTCACGTTTGTTACACTCAAACAGTGTCTCCTGTCATATGCTGAACTGGTCGCATTGTGGATTTTGCCAAAAAACATGATTTTGGACAATGTTCATGGAACTCAGCTTAAAACGTACTTGCAGACTTGAAAATCCTTGCCTTTTGTAGGGCGCGCCTGTACTTCTAGTGCTGAACGAAAACCAATGATTGTGGATCCTGTTTTCATGCGAAATGGCTAAAAGAAATGTTTCACGTTTGTTACACTCAAACAGTGTCTCCTGTCATATGCTGAACTGGTCGCATTGTGGATTTTGCCAAAAACATGATTTTGGACAATGTTCATGGAACTCAGCTTAAAACGTACTTGCAGACTTGAAAATCCTTGCCTATTGTAGGGCGCGCCTGTACTTCTAGTGCTGAACGAAAACCAATGATTGTGGATCCTGTTTTCATGCGAAATGGCTAAAAGAAATGTTTCACGTTTGTTACACTCAAACAGTGTCTCCTGTCATATGCTGAACTGGTCGCATTGTGGATTTTGCCAAAAACATGATTTTGGACAATGTTCATGGAACTCAGCTTAAAACGTACTTGCAGACTTGAAAATCCTTGCCTATTGTAGGGCGCGCCTGTACTTCTAGTGCTGAACGAAAACCAATGATTGTGGATCCTGTTTTCATGCGAAATGGCTAAAAGAAATGTTTCACGTTTGTTACACTCAAACAGTGTCTCCTGTCATATGCTGAACTGGTCGCATTGTGGATTTTGCCAAAAAACATGATTTTGGACAATGTTCATGGAACTCAGCTTAAAACGTACTTGCAGACTTGAAAATCCTTGCCTATTGTAGGGCGCGCCTGTACTTCTAGTGCTGAACGAAAACCAATGATTGTGGATCCTGTTTTCATGCGAAATGGCTAAAAGAAATGTTTCACGTTTGTTACACTCAAACAGTGTCTCCTGTCATATGCTGAACTGGTCGCATTGTGGATTTTGCCTAAAACATGATTTTGGACAATGTTCATGGAACTCAGCTTAAAACGTACTTGCAGACTTGAAAATCCTTGCCTTTTGTAGGGCGCGCCTGTACTTCTAGTGCTGAACGAAAACCAATGATTGTGGATCCTGTTTTCATGCGAAATGGCTAAAAGAAATGTTTCACGTTTGTTACACTCAAACAGTGTCTCCTGTCATATGCTGAACTGGTCGCATTGTGGATTTTGCCAAAAAACATGATTTTGGACAATGTTCATGGAACTCAGCTTAAAACGTACTTGCAGACTTGAAAATCCTTGCCTTTTGTAGGGCGCGCCTGTACTTCTAGTGCTGAACGAAAACCAATGATTGTGGATCCTGTTTTCATGCGAAATGGCTAAAAGAAATGTTTCACGTTTGTTACACTCAAACAGTGTCTCCTGTCATATGCTGAACTGGTCGCATTGTGGATTTTGCCAAAAACATGATTTTGGACAATGTTCATGGAACTCAGCTTAAAACGTACTTGCAGACTTGAAAATCCTTGCCTTTTGTAGGGCGCGCCTGTACTTCTAGTGCTGAACGAAAACCAATGATTGTGGATCCTGTTTTCATGCGAAATGGCTAAAAGAAATGTTTCACGTTTGTTACACTCAAACAGTGTCTCCTGTCATATGCTGAACTGGTCGCATTGTGGATTTTGCCAAAAAACATGATTTTGGACAATGTTCATGGAACTCAGCTTAAAACGTACTTGCAGACTTGAAAATCCTTGCCTATTGTAGGGCGCGCCTGTACTTCTAGTGCTGAACGAAAACCAATGATTGTGGATCCTGTTTTCATGCGAAATGGCTAAAAGAAATGTTTCACGTTTGTTACACTCAAACAGTGTCTCCTGTCATATGCTGAACTGGTCGCATTGTGGATTTTGCCAAAAAACATGATTTTGGACAATGTTCATGGAACTCAGCTTAAAACGTACTTGCAGACTTGAAAATCCTTGCCTATTGTAGGGCGCGCCTGTACTTCTAGTGCTGAACGAAAACCAATGATTGTGGATCCTGTTTTCATGCGAAATGGCTAAAAGAAATGTTTCACGTTTGTTACACTCAAACAGTGTCTCCTGTCATATGCTGAACTGGTCGCATTGTGGATTTTGCCAAAAACATGATTTTGGACAATGTTCATGGAACTCAGCTTAAAACGTACTTGCAGACTTGAAAATCCTTGCCTTTTGTAGGGCGCGCCTGTACTTCTAGTGCTGAACGAAAACCAATGATTGTGGATCCTGTTTTCATGCGAAATGGCTAAAAGAAATGTTTCACGTTTGTTACACTCAAACAGTGTCTCCTGTCATATGCTGAACTGGTCGCATTGTGGATTTTGCCAAAAACATGATTTTGGACAATGTTCATGGAACTCAGCTTAAAACGTACTTGCAGACTTGAAAATCCTTGCCTATTTGTAGGGCGCGCCTGTACTTCTAGTGCTGAACGAAAACCAATGATTGTGGATCCTGTTTTCATGCGAAATGGCTAAAAGAAATGTTTCACGTTTGTTACACTCAAACAGTGTCTCCTGTCATATGCTGAACTGGTCGCATTGTGGATTTTGCCAAAAACATGATTTTGGACAATGTTCATGGAACTCAGCTTAAAACGTACTTGCAGACTTGAAAATCCTTGCCTATTGTAGGGCGCGCCTGTACTTCTAGTGCTGAACGAAAACCAATGATTGTGGATCCTGTTTTCATGCGAAATGGCTAAAAGAAATGTTTCACGTTTGTTACACTCAAACAGTGTCTCCTGTCATATGCTGAACTGGTCGCATTGTGGATTTTGCCAAAAAACATGATTTTGGACAATGTTCATGGAACTCAGCTTAAAACGTACTTGCAGACTTGAAAATCCTTGCCTATTGTAGGGCGCGCCTGTACTTCTAGTGCTGAACGAAAACCAATGATTGTGGATCCTGTTTTCATGCGAAATGGCTAAAAGAAATGTTTCACGTTTGTTACACTCAAACAGTGTCTCCTGTCATATGCTGAACTGGTCGCATTGTGGATTTTGCCAAAAAACATGATTTTGGACAATGTTCATGGAACTCAGCTTAAAACGTACTTGCAGACTTGAAAATCCTTGCCTATTGTAGGGCGCGCCTGTACTTCTAGTGCTGAACGAAAACCAATGATTGTGGATCCTGTTTTCATGCGAAATGGCTAAAAGAAATGTTTCACGTTTGTTACACTCAAACAGTGTCTCCTGTCATATGCTGAACTGGTCGCATTGTGGATTTTGCCTAAAACATGATTTTGGACAATGTTCATGGAACTCAGCTTAAAACGTACTTGCAGACTTGAAAATCCTTGCCTTTTGTAGGGCGCGCCTGTACTTCTAGTGCTGAACGAAAACCAATGATTGTGGATCCTGTTTTCATGCGAAATGGCTAAAAGAAATGTTTCACGTTTGTTACACTCAAACAGTGTCTCCTGTCATATGCTGAACTGGTCGCATTGTGGATTTTGCCAAAAAACATGATTTTGGACAATGTTCATGGAACTCAGCTTAAAACGTACTTGCAGACTTGAAAATCCTTGCCTTTTGTAGGGCGCGCCTGTACTTCTAGTGCTGAACGAAAACCAATGATTGTGGATCCTGTTTTCATGCGAAATGGCTAAAAGAAATGTTTCACGTTTGTTACACTCAAACAGTGTCTCCTGTCATATGCTGAACTGGTCGCATTGTGGATTTTGCCAAAAACATGATTTTGGACAATGTTCATGGAACTCAGCTTAAAACGTACTTGCAGACTTGAAAATCCTTGCCTTTTGTAGGGCGCGCCTGTACTTCTAGTGCTGAACGAAAACCAATGATTGTGGATCCTGTTTTCATGCGAAATGGCTAAAAGAAATGTTTCACGTTTGTTACACTCAAACAGTGTCTCCTGTCATATGCTGAACTGGTCGCATTGTGGATTTTGCCAAAAAACATGATTTTGGACAATGTTCATGGAACTCAGCTTAAAACGTACTTGCAGACTTGAAAATCCTTGCCTTTTGTAGGGCGCGCCTGTACTTCTAGTGCTGAACGAAAACCAATGATTGTGGATCCTGTTTTCATGCGAAATGGCTAAAAGAAATGTTTCACGTTTGTTACACTCAAACAGTGTCTCCTGTCATATGCTGAACTGGTCGCATTGTGGATTTTGCCAAAAACATGATTTTGGACAATGTTCATGGAACTCAGCTTAAAACGTACTTGCAGACTTGAAAATCCTTGCCTATTGTAGGGCGCGCCTGTACTTCTAGTGCTGAACGAAAACCAATGATTGTGGATCCTGTTTTCATGCGAAATGGCTAAAAGAAATGTTTCACGTTTGTTACACTCAAACAGTGTCTCCTGTCATATGCTGAACTGGTCGCATTGTGGATTTTGCCAAAAACATGATTTTGGACAATGTTCATGGAACTCAGCTTAAAACGTACTTGCAGACTTGAAAATCCTTGCCTTTTGTAGGGCGCGCCTGTACTTCTAGTGCTGAACGAAAACCAATGATTGTGGATCCTGTTTTCATGCGAAATGGCTAAAAGAAATGTTTCACGTTTGTTACACTCAAACAGTGTCTCCTGTCATATGCTGAACTGGTCGCATTGTGGATTTTGCCAAAAACATGATTTTGGACAATGTTCATGGAACTCAGCTTAAAACGTACTTGCAGACTTGAAAATCCTTGCCTTTTGTAGGGCGCGCCTGTACTTCTAGTGCTGAACGAAAACCAATGATTGTGGATCCTGTTTTCATGCGAAATGGCTAAAAGAAATGTTTCACGTTTGTTACACTCAAACAGTGTCTCCTGTCATATGCTGAACTGGTCGCATTGTGGATTTTGCCAAAAAACATGATTTTGGACAATGTTCATGGAACTCAGCTTAAAACGTACTTGCAGACTTGAAAATCCTTGCCTATTGTAGGGCGCGCCTGTACTTCTAGTGCTGAACGAAAACCAATGATTGTGGATCCTGTTTTCATGCGAAATGGCTAAAAGAAATGTTTCACGTTTGTTACACTCAAACAGTGTCTCCTGTCATATGCTGAACTGGTCGCATTGTGGATTTTGCCAAAAACATGATTTTGGACAATGTTCATGGAACTCAGCTTAAAACGTACTTGCAGACTTGAAAATCCTTGCCTTTTGTAGGGCGCGCCTGTACTTCTAGTGCTGAACGAAAACCAATGATTGTGGATCCTGTTTTCATGCGAAATGGCTAAAAGAAATGTTTCACGTTTGTTACACTCAAACAGTGTCTCCTGTCATATGCTGAACTGGTCGCATTGTGGATTTTGCCAAAAACATGATTTTGGACAATGTTCATGGAACTCAGCTTAAAACGTACTTGCAGACTTGAAAATCCTTGCCTATTGTAGGGCGCGCCTGTACTTCTAGTGCTGAACGAAAACCAATGATTGTGGATCCTGTTTTCATGCGAAATGGCTAAAAGAAATGTTTCACGTTTGTTACACTCAAACAGTGTCTCCTGTCATATGCTGAACTGGTCGCATTGTGGATTTTGCCAAAAAACATGATTTTGGACAATGTTCATGGAACTCAGCTTAAAACGTACTTGCAGACTTGAAAATCCTTGCCTATTTGTAGGGCGCGCCTGTACTTCTAGTGCTGAACGAAAACCAATGATTGTGGATCCTGTTTTCATGCGAAATGGCTAAAAGAAATGTTTCACGTTTGTTACACTCAAACAGTGTCTCCTGTCATATGCTGAACTGGTCGCATTGTGGATTTTGCCAAAAACATGATTTTGGACAATGTTCATGGAACTCAGCTTAAAACGTACTTGCAGACTTGAAAATCCTTGCCTATTGTAGGGCGCGCCTGTACTTCTAGTGCTGAACGAAAACCAATGATTGTGGATCCTGTTTTCATGCGAAATGGCTAAAAGAAATGTTTCACGTTTGTTACACTCAAACAGTGTCTCCTGTCATATGCTGAACTGGTCGCATTGTGGATTTTGCCAAAAACATGATTTTGGACAATGTTCATGGAACTCAGCTTAAAACGTACTTGCAGACTTGAAAATCCTTGCCTTTTGTAGGGCGCGCCTGTACTTCTAGTGCTGAACGAAAACCAATGATTGTGGATCCTGTTTTCATGCGAAATGGCTAAAAGAAATGTTTCACGTTTGTTACACTCAAACAGTGTCTCCTGTCATATGCTGAACTGGTCGCATTGTGGATTTTGCCAAAAACATGATTTTGGACAATGTTCATGGAACTCAGCTTAAAACGTACTTGCAGACTTGAAAATCCTTGCCTATTGTAGGGCGCGCCTGTACTTCTAGTGCTGAACGAAAACCAATGATTGTGGATCCTGTTTTCATGCGAAATGGCTAAAAGAAATGTTTCACGTTTGTTACACTCAAACAGTGTCTCCTGTCATATGCTGAACTGGTCGCATTGTGGATTTTGCCAAAAACATGATTTTGGACAATGTTCATGGAACTCAGCTTAAAACGTACTTGCAGACTTGAAAATCCTTGCCTTTGTAGGGCGCGCCTGTACTTCTAGTGCTGAACGAAAACCAATGATTGTGGATCCTGTTTTCATGCGAAATGGCTAAAAGAAATGTTTCACGTTTGTTACACTCAAACAGTGTCTCCTGTCATATGCTGAACTGGTCGCATTGTGGATTTTGCCAAAAAACATGATTTTGGACAATGTTCATGGAACTCAGCTTAAAACGTACTTGCAGACTTGAAAATCCTTGCCTATTGTAGGGCGCGCCTGTACTTCTAGTGCTGAACGAAAACCAATGATTGTGGATCCTGTTTTCATGCGAAATGGCTAAAAGAAATGTTTCACGTTTGTTACACTCAAACAGTGTCTCCTGTCATATGCTGAACTGGTCGCATTGTGGATTTTGCCAAAAAACATGATTTTGGACAATGTTCATGGAACTCAGCTTAAAACGTACTTGCAGACTTGAAAATCCTTGCCTATTTGTAGGGCGCGCCTGTACTTCTAGTGCTGAACGAAAACCAATGATTGTGGATCCTGTTTTCATGCGAAATGGCTAAAAGAAATGTTTCACGTTTGTTACACTCAAACAGTGTCTCCTGTCATATGCTGAACTGGTCGCATTGTGGATTTTGCCAAAAAACATGATTTTGGACAATGTTCATGGAACTCAGCTTAAAACGTACTTGCAGACTTGAAAATCCTTGCCTTTTGTAGGGCGCGCCTGTACTTCTAGTGCTGAACGAAAACCAATGATTGTGGATCCTGTTTTCATGCGAAATGGCTAAAAGAAATGTTTCACGTTTGTTACACTCAAACAGTGTCTCCTGTCATATGCTGAACTGGTCGCATTGTGGATTTTGCCAAAAAACATGATTTTGGACAATGTTCATGGAACTCAGCTTAAAACGTACTTGCAGACTTGAAAATCCTTGCCTATTGTAGGGCGCGCCTGTACTTCTAGTGCTGAACGAAAACCAATGATTGTGGATCCTGTTTTCATGCGAAATGGCTAAAAGAAATGTTTCACGTTTGTTACACTCAAACAGTGTCTCCTGTCATATGCTGAACTGGTCGCATTGTGGATTTTGCCAAAAACATGATTTTGGACAATGTTCATGGAACTCAGCTTAAAACGTACTTGCAGACTTGAAAATCCTTGCCTTTGTAGGGCGCGCCTGTACTTCTAGTGCTGAACGAAAACCAATGATTGTGGATCCTGTTTTCATGCGAAATGGCTAAAAGAAATGTTTCACGTTTGTTACACTCAAACAGTGTCTCCTGTCATATGCTGAACTGGTCGCATTGTGGATTTTGCCAAAAAACATGATTTTGGACAATGTTCATGGAACTCAGCTTAAAACGTACTTGCAGACTTGAAAATCCTTGCCTTTTGTAGGGCGCGCCTGTACTTCTAGTGCTGAACGAAAACCAATGATTGTGGATCCTGTTTTCATGCGAAATGGCTAAAAGAAATGTTTCACGTTTGTTACACTCAAACAGTGTCTCCTGTCATATGCTGAACTGGTCGCATTGTGGATTTTGCCTAAAACATGATTTTGGACAATGTTCATGGAACTCAGCTTAAAACGTACTTGCAGACTTGAAAATCCTTGCCTATTGTAGGGCGCGCCTGTACTTCTAGTGCTGAACGAAAACCAATGATTTTGGATCCTGTTTTCATGCGAAATGGCTAAAAGAAATGTTTCACGTTTGTTACACTCAAACAGTGTCTCCTGTCATATGCTGAACTGGTCGCATTGTGGATTTTGCCAAAAAACATGATTTTGGACAATGTTCATGGAACTCAGCTTAAAACGTACTTGCAGACTTGAAAATCCTTGCCTATTGTAGGGCGCGCCTGTACTTCTAGTGCTGAACGAAAACCAATGATTTTGGATCCTGTTTTCATGCGAAATGGCTAAAAGAAATGTTTCACGTTTGTTACACTCAAACAGTGTCTCCTGTCATATGCTGAACTGGTCGCATTGTGGATTTTGCCAAAAAACATGATTTTGGACAATGTTCATGGAACTCAGCTTAAAACGTACTTGCAGACTTGAAAATCCTTGCCTATTGTAGGGCGCGCCTGTACTTCTAGTGCTGAACGAAAACCAATGATTGTGGATCCTGTTTTCATGCGAAATGGCTAAAAGAAATGTTTCACGTTTGTTACACTCAAACAGTGTGTCACGAGGTGAGGTGTATGTGTGGTGGAAGTCAGGCGCAGGACACCGAGGCTCAGTCCAACAGAGTTTACTCAACAATTCCAAAAGGAAACGGTAAACAAACGACCTCCAAAAATAAGAGGCGAGCATTTACGCAACAAGCGTAAAACACTAGAAAAACAAACAAGAAGCAAAACACGCAGCACAAAGACAGGCGAACAACAACACACAATCCTACCAAGAAAAAAGACGGAACTTATAGGACAGGTGATGAATACACAATAGGACACAGGTGTGACAGACAGACAAAAGCAATCACACACAGAAACATAGATCGGTGGCAGCTAGTACTCGGGGACGGCGACCACGACGCCTGCTCGTACCAGGAGGGGGAGCAGCCTCGGCAGAATCCGTGACAGTACCCCCCTTGACGCGCGGCCCAGCCGTGCGCCGACCCCGGCCTCGGGACGGCCAGGAGGACGCGGACCCGGGCGCGTGGGATGCCCACGGTGGGAAATCAGTCAGGAGGGATGGATCGAGGATGTCCCTCTGGGCACCCAGCACCGTTCCTCCGGACCGTACCCTCCCACTCCACGAGATACTGAGACCACTCATCCGGCGCCTCGAGTCCAAGATGGTCCGGACTCTGTACGCCGGGGCCCCTCGATGTCCAAAGGGGGGCGGAGGGGTCTCTCCTATCTCATTATCCTGGAGTGGACCAGCTACCACCGGCCTGAGAAGAGACACATGGAACGAGGGGTTAATATTTTTGTACTCTATAGGCAGTTGTAACCTGTAACACACCTCGTTCAACCTTCTCAGGACTTTAAAGGGCCCCACAAACCGCCGACCCAGCTTCCGGCAGGGCAGGCGGAGGGGCAGGTTTCGAGTCGAGAGCCAGACTCGATCTCCCGGTGCGTACACCGGCCCCTCACTGCGGTGGCGATCGGCGCTCGCCTTTGTTGACGGATGGCACGCTGCAGATGGACATGGGCAGCGTCCCACGTCTCCTCCGAGCGCCGAATCCACTCGTCCACCGCAGGGGCCTCGGTCTGGCTCTCGTGCCACGGTGCCAGGACCGGCTGATACCCTAAAATACACTGGAAAGGTGTTAATCCGGTGGAGGAGTGGCGGAGAGAGTTCTGGGCCATCTCTGCCCAGGGATATACCTCGACCACTCCTCCGGCCGGTCCCGGCAATAGGACCTCAAAAACCTACCCACATCCTGGTTCACACGTTCAACCTGCCCATTGCTCTCTGGGTGGTACCCCGAGGTAGGCTAACCGAGACCCCAGGCGTTCCATGAAAGCCCCCCAGACTCTGGAGGTGAACTGGGGACCTCGGTCGGACACAATATCCTCGGGGACCCCATAGTGCCGGAACACGTGGGTAAAGAGGGCCTCGGCGGTCTGTAGGGCAGTAGGGAGACCCGGCAGTGGGAGGAGACGACAGGCCTTAGAAAACCGATCCACAACGACCAAAATGGTGGTATTACCCTGGGAAGGGGTAGATCGGTCACAAAATCTACCGAGAGGTGGGACCATGGTCGTTGTGGAACGGGCAGAGGATGTAACTTACCTCTGGGCAAATGTCTAGGTGCCTTACACTGGGCACATACCGAGCAGGAGGAGACATAAACCCTCACATCCCTGGCTAACGTTGGCCACCAGTATTTTACGCTAAGGCAGTGCACCGTCCGACCAATACCAGGATGTCCAGAGGAGGGTGATGTATGAGCCCAAGAAATAAGCCGATCACGAACCTCGAGCGGAACGTACGTCCGCCCCACAGGACACTCGGGGGAGTAGGGTCGGTACGCAGCGCCCGCTTCGATTTCCGCATCGACCTCCCATACTACCGGAGCCACCAGACAAGACTCCGGCAGTATGGAAATAGGCTCAATGGACCTCCTCCTCTGTGTCATACTGCCGGGACAGGGCGTCTGCCTTACCGTTCTGGGACCCAGGGATGTATGTGATCTTAAAAACAAACCGGGTCAGGAACATGTTCCACCTAGCCTGACGAGGGTTCAATCTCCTAGCTGCCCGGATGTACTCCAGGTTACGGTGATCAGTCAGAATGAGGAAAGGGTGTTGAGCCCCCTCAAGCCAATGCCTCCACACCTTTAGGGGCCTGGACTACAGCTAACAGCTCCCTGTCCCAACGTCATAATTGCGCTCCGCCGAGCTGAGCTTCTTAGAGTAGAATGCACAGGGGCGGAGCTTAGGTGGCGTGCCGGACCGTTGTGACAGGACTGCCCCAATACCGGTCTCGGACGCGTCCACCTCTACTTGGAAAGGCAAAGAGGGATCCGGATGCGCCCAGCACCGGGGCCGAGGCGAACAGGTTCTTCAGCTTGACAAATGCCCTGTCCGCCTCAGCTGACCACTGCAAAAGCGCACCGGACCCCCCTTTAGCAGGGACGTAATGGGAACTGCAACCTGTCCAAAGCCCCGGATAAACCTCCGGTAGTAATTAGCAAAACCCAAGAACCGCTGCACCTCTTTTACGGTGGTTGGAGTTTGCCAATTACGCACAGCCGATACCCGATCTACCTCTATCTCCACGCCAGACGCGGACAAACGATAACCCAAAAAGGAGACGGACTCCTGGAAGAACAGGCATTTCTCTGCCTTGACATACAAGTCATGCTCCAACAGTCGTCTCAATACTCGGGCGCACCTGGGCTACATGCTCGGCTCGTGTAGAAGAGAGTACACCAGGATGTCGTCGATGTAAACTACTACACCCTGCCCATGCATGTCCCGGAAAATCTCGTCAACAAAGGATTGGAAGACTGAAGGAGCATTCATTAACCCGTATGGCATGACGAGATACTCGTAATGACCCGAGGTGGTACTAAATGCTGTCTTCCATTCATCCCCCCTAATGCGCACTTTCAGATTGTACGCGCTCCTGAGATCTAACTTTGTGAAGAATCGCGGCTCCGCGTAATGATTCCGTCATCGCCGCAATCAGTGGCAGTGGGTAGCTGTATTTAACTGTAATCTGATTGAGACTACGATAATCAATACACGGGCGCAATCCCCGTCCTTCTTCTTCACAAAGAAGAAACTCGAGGAGACTGGGGAAGTAGAGGGCCGTATGTATCCCTGTGCCAAGGACTCAGCTATGTATGTCTCCATAGCCGCTGTCTCCTCTTGAGACAGGGGATACATGACTCCTGGGAAGAGCTGCTCCAGTCTGGATATTTATCGCACAGTCCCCCCTGTCTAGAGGAGGTAGCCTTGCTGCCCTCGGATTTACTAAATACCAGTGCTAAATCCTCATACTGGGGGAATGCGCAGTGCGGGCACTTGGTTCGGACTCTCTACCGAGGGTCGCCCCTATGGAAACACCTAGACATCTCCCCTACACACTGGGCAGACCACTCCATAAGAGCCCTCTGTTGCCACGCTATGGTAGGATCGTGGGTACTTAACCAGGAAGCCCCCAACACCACTGGGTACGCAGGAGAGTCAATCAGATAGAACTGAATGATCTCCTCATGACCCCCCTGCGTAGTCATCGTCAGCGGTGCTGTGACATCCCTGATAAGACCCGACCCCAACGGCCGGCTGTCTAATGCATGGACAGGGAATGGAACTTCTACCGGCCGAAGGGGGAATTCCTAACCTAGCACAAAATTTACGATCAATAAAGTTCCCAGCTGCGCCTGAATCTACTAGCGCCTTATGCTGGGAATGAGGTGCCACCTGTGGAAAACGCACAGGAATACTCATGTGACCAACAGAGAGCTCTGGGTAAGTGGGGCGCCTACTCACCTGGAATGACTCCCCAGTGCGTGACCTGCTGTCCCTCTCTCAGAAGACCCTCCCCAGCACCTGGCCGTGGTGTGTCCTCCACGGCCACAGTTGGTGCAGGGGTTGGCCCTCCTCGGGTTCTCCCTCCTCCTCTCTCTAGCGCCAGCACCCCGAGCTCCAGGAATGGGCTCGGAGGTGCTGGAGGATGGAATGGACGACCCCCCACTCGGGACGTCCGCGGTAGCCAGCAGGGTGTCTAGACTGATGGAGATGTCCACCAGCTGGTCGAACGACAGGTTGGTGTCCCTGCAGGCCATCTCACGACGAACGTCTCTCTCGTAGGCTACACCGATAGTGGTCAATGAGGGCCCTCTCATTCCATCCCGCATCCGCTGCTAGTGTCCGGAACTCCAGTGCGAACTCCTGTGCGCTCCTCTTCCCCTGTCGGAGGTGGAATAGACGCTCTCCCGCCGCTTTCCCCTCAGGTGGATGATCGAAGACAGTCCTGAAGCGGCGGGAAAACTCCGCGTAGGTGATGGTGGCGGCGTCTATTCCCCTCCATTCGGCGTTGGCCCACTCCAACGCTTTCCCGGAGAGACAGGAGATGAGGCGAGACGCTCTCGTATCCCGAGGGCGCCGGGTGTATGGTGGCAAGGTAAAGTTCTACCTGTAGGAGAAAGCCCTGACACCCGGCTGCAGAACCGTTCATATGCCCTCGGGAGCGAGAGCCGAATGCCACTGGGTTCCGGTGCTGAGAGAGAGGGAGGACTGGCCGTTGATGCTGGGATGGTGTGAGAAGGCGTGGGCACCTCCCGATTCATCAACCGGCGCAGTCTGTTGGACACCTCGTCCATGGCGACCCCCGAGTTGCCGGATCATGGCGTCCTGGTAATTAATCCGGTCCTCCAGGGAATCGGGGTATCGCCGCGCTGTTCCTGCTGACTCCATGGAGATGGTGTGTTGTTCTGTCACGAGGTGAGGTGTATGTGTGGTGGAAGTCAGGCGCAGGACACCGAGGCTCAGTCCAACAGAGTTTACTCAACAATTCCAAAGGAAACGGTAAACAAACGACCTCCAAAATAAGAGGCGAGCATTTACGCAACAAGCGTAAAACACTAGAAAAACAAACAAGAAGCAAAACACGCAGCACAAAAGAACAGGCTGAACAACAACACACAATCCTACCAAGAAAAAAGACGGAACTTATAGGACAGGTGATGAATACACAATAGGACACAGGTGTGACAGACAGACAAAAGCAATCACACACAGAAACATAGATCGGTGGCAGCTAGTACTCCGGGACGGCGACCAGACGCCTGCTCGTACCAGGAGGGGGAGCAGCCTCGGCAGAATCCGTGACACAGTGTCTCCTGTCATATGCTGAACTGGTCGACATTGTGGATTTTGCCAAAAACATGATTTTGGACAATGTTCATGGAACTCAGCTTAAAACGTACTTGCAGACTTGAAAATCCTTGCCTTTTGTAGGGCGCGCCTGTACTTCTAGTGCTGAACGAAAACCAATGATTGTGGATCCTGTTTTCATGCGATATGGCCAAAAGAAATGTTTCACGTTTGTTACACTCAAACAGTGTCTCCTGTCATATGCTGAACTGGTCGCATTGTGGATTTTGCCAAAAAACATGATTTTGGACAATGTTCATGGAACTCAGCTTAAAACGTACTTGCAGACTTGAAAATCATTGCCTATTGTAGGGCGCGCCTGTACTTCTAGTGCTGAACGAAAACCAATGATTGTGGATCCTGTTTTCATGCGAAATGGCTAAAAGAAATGTTTCACCTTTGTTACACTCAAACAGTGTCTCCTGTCATATGCTGAACTGGTCGCATTGTGGATTTTGCCAAAAAACATGATTTTGGACAATGTTCATGGAACTCAGTTTAAAACGTACTTGCAGACTTGAAAATCCTTGCCTTTTGTAGGGCGCGCCTGTACTTCTAGTGCTGAAACGAAAACCAATGATTGTGGATCCTGTTTTCATGCGAAATGGCTAAAAGAAATGTTTCAAGTTTGTTACACTCAAACAGTGTCTCCTGTCATATGCTGAACTGGTCGCATTGTGGATTTTGCCTAAAACATGATTTTGGACAATGTTCATGGAACTCAGCTTAAAACGTACTTGCAGACTTGAAAATCCTTGCCTTTTGTTGGGGCGCGCCTGTACTTCTAGTGCTGAACGAAAACCAATGATTGTGGATCCTGTTTTCATGCGAAATGGCTAAAAGAAATGTTTCACGTTTGTTACACTCAAACAGTGTCTCCTGTCATATGCTGAACTGGTCGCATTGTGGATTTTGCCAAAAAACATTATTTTGGACAATGTTCATGGAACTCAGCTTAAAACGTACTTGCAGACTTGAAAATCCTTGCCTTTTGTAGGGCGCGCCTGTACTTCTAGTGCTGAACGAAAACCAATGATTGTGGATCCTGTTTTCATGCGAAATGGCTAAAAGAAATGTTTCACGTTTGTTACACTCAAACAGTGTCTCCTGTCATATGCTGAACTGGTCGCATTGTGGATTTTGCCAAAAAACATGATTTTGGACAATGTTCATGGAACTCAGCTTAAAACGTACTTGCAGACTTGAAAATCCTTGCCTTTTTTGTAGGGCGCGCCTGTACTTCTAGTGCTGAACGAAAACCAATGATTGTGGATCCTGTTTTCATGCGAAATGGCTAAAAGAAATGTTTCAAGTTTGTTACACTCAAACAGTGTCTCCTGTCATATGCTGAACTGGTCGCATTGTGGATTTTGCCTAAAACATGATTTTGGACAATGTTCATGGAACTCAGCTTAAAACGTACTTGCAGACTTGAAAATCCTTGCCTTTTGTAGGGCGCGCCTGTACTTCTAGTGCTGAACGAAAACCAATGATTGTGGATCCTGTTTTCATGCGAAATGGCTAAAAGAAATGTTTCACGTTTGTTACACTCAAACAGTGTCTCCTGTCATATGCTGAACTGGTCGCATTGTGGATTTTGCCAAAAAACATGATTTTGGACAATGTTCATGGAACTCAGCTTAAAACGTACTTGCAGACTTGAAAATCCTTGCCTATTGTAGGGCGCGCCTGTACTTCTAGTGCTGAACGAAAACCAATGATTGTGGATCCTGTTTTCATGCGAAATGGCTAAAATAAATGTTTCACGTTTGTTACACTCAAACAGTGTCTCCTGTCATATGCTGAACTGGTCGCATTGTGGATTTTGCCAAAAAACATGATTTTGGACAATGTTCATGGAATTCAGCTTAAAACGTACTTGCAGACTTGAAAATCCTTGCCTATTGTAGGGCGCGCCTGTACTTCTAGTGCTGAACGAAAACCAATGATTGTGGATCCTGTTTTCATGCGAAATGGCTAAAAGAAATGTTTCACGTTTGTTACACTCAAACAGTGTCTCCTGTCATATGCTGAACTGGTCGCATTGTGGATTTTGCCTAAAACATGATTTTGGACAATGTTCATGGAACTCAGCTTAAAACGTACTTGCAGACTTGAAAATCCTTGCCTATTGTAGGGCGCGCCTGTACTTCTAGTGCTGAACGAAAACCAATGATTGTGGATCCTGTTTTCATGCGAAATGGCTAAAAGAAATGTTTCACGTTTGTTACACTCAAACAGTGTCTCCTGTCATATGCTGAACTGGTCGCATTGTGGATTTTGCCAAAAAACATGATTTTGGACAATGTTCATGGAACTCAGCTTAAAACGTACTTGCAGACTTGAAAATCCTTGCCTTTTGTAGGGCGCGCCTGTACTTCTAGTGCTGAACGAAAACCAATGATTGTGGATCCTGTTTTCATGCGAAATGGCTAAAAGAAATGTTTCACGTTTGTTACACTCAAACAGTGTCTCCTGTCATATGCTGAACTGGTCGCATTGTGGATTTTGCCAAAAAACATGATTTTGGACAATGTTCATGGAACTCAGCTTAAAACGTACTTGCAGACTTGAAAATCCTTGCCTTTTGTAGGGCGCGCCTGTACTTCTAGTGCTGAACGAAAACCAATGATTGTGGATCCTGTTTTCATGCGAAATGGCTAAAAGAAATGTTTCACGTTTGTTACACTCAAACAGTGTCTCCTGTCATATGCTGAACTGGTCGCATTGTGGATTTTGCCAAAAAACATGATTTTGGACAATGTTCATGGAACTCAGCTTAAAACGTACTTGCAGACTTGAAAATCCTTGCCTTTTGTAGGGCGCGCCTGTACTTCTAGTGCTGAACGAAAACCAATGATTTTGGATCCTGTTGTCATGCGAAATGGCTAAAAGAAATGTTTCACGTTTGTTACACTCAAACAGTGTCTCCTGTCATATGCTGAACTGGTCGCATTGTGGATTTTGCCAAAAAACATGATTTTGGACAATGTTCATGGAACTCAGCTTAAAACGTACTTGCAGACTTGAAAATCCTTGCCTATTGTAGGGCGCGCCTGTACTTCTAGTGCTGAACGAAAACCAATGATTGTGGATCCTGTTTTCATGCGAAATGGCTAAAAGAAATGTTTCACGTTTGTTACACTCAAACAGTGTCTCCTGTCATATGCTGAACTGGTCGCATTGTGGATTTTGCCAAAAAACATGATTTTGGACAATGTTCATGGAACTCAGCTTAAAACGTACTTGCAGACTTGAAAATCCTTGCCTTTTGTAGGGCGCGCCTGTACTTCCAGTGCTGAACGAAAACCAATGATTTTGGATCCTGTTTTCATGCGAAATGGCTAAAAGAAATGTTTCACGTTTGTTACACTCAAACAGTGTCTCCTGTCATATGCTGAACTGGTCGCATTGTGGATTTTGCCTAAAACATGATTTTGGACAATGTTCATGGAACTCAGCTTAAAACGTACTTGCAGACTTGAAAATCCTTGCCTTTTGTAGGGCGCGCCTGTACTTCTAGTGCTGAACGAAAACCAATGATTGTGGATCCTGTTTTCATGCGAAATGGCTAAAAGAAATGTTTCACGTTTGTTACACTCAAACAGTGTCTCCTGTCATATGCTGAACTGGTCGCATTGTGGATTTTGCCAAAAAACATGATTTTGGACAATGTTCATGGAACTCAGCTTAAAACGTACTTGCAGACTTGAAAATCCTTGCCTATTGTAGGGCGCGCCTGTACTTCTAGTGCTGAACGAAAACCAATGATTGTGGATCCTGTTTTCATGCGAAATGGCTAAAAGAAATGTTTCACGTTTGTTACACTCAAACAGTGTCTCCTGTCATATGCTGAACTGGTCGCATTGTGGATTTTGCCAAAAAACATGATTTTGGACAATGTTCATGGAACTCAGCTTAAAACGTACTTGCAGACTTGAAAATCCTTGCCTATTGTAGGGCGCGCCTGTACTTCTAGTGCTGAACGAAAACCAATGATTTTGGATCCTGTTTTCATGCGAAATGGCTAAAAGAAATGTTTCACGTTTGTTACACTCAAACAGTGTCTCCTGTCATATGCTGAACTGGTCGCATTGTGGATTTTGCCTAAAACATGATTTTGGACAATGTTCATGGAACTCAGCTTAAAACGTACTTGCAGACTTGAAAATCCTTGCCTATTTGTAGGGCGCGCCTGTACTTCTAGTGCTGAACGAAAACCAATGATTGTGGATCCTGTTTTCATGCGAAATGGCTAAAAGAAATGTTTCACGTTTGTTACACTCAAACAGTGTCTCCTGTCATATGCTGAACTGGTCGCATTGTGGATTTTGCCAAAAACATGATTTTGGACAATGTTCATGGAACTCAGCTTAAAACGTACTTGCAGACTTGAAAATCCTTGCCTATTGTAGGGCGCGCCTGTACTTCTAGTGCTGAACGAAAACCAATGATTGTGGATCCTGTTTTCATGCGAAATGGCTAAAAGAAATGTTTCACGTTTGTTACACTCAAACAGTGTCTCCTGTCATATGCTGAACTGGTCGCATTGTGGATTTTGCCTAAAACATGATTTTGGACAATGTTCATGGAACTCAGCTTAAAACGTACTTGCAGACTTGAAAATCCTTGCCTATTGTAGGGCGCGCCTGTACTTCTAGTGCTGAACGAAAACCAATGATTGTGGATCCTGTTTTCATGCGAAATGGCTAAAAGAAATGTTTCAAGTTTGTTACACTCAAACAGTGTCTCCTGTCATATGCTGAACTGGTCGCATTGTGGATTTTGCCTAAAACATGATTTTGGACAATGTTCATGGAACTCAGCTTAAAACGTACTTGCAGACTTGAAAATCCTTGCCTTTTGTAGGGCGCGCCTGTACTTCTAGTGCTGAACGAAAACCAATGATTGTGGATCCTGTTTTCATGCGAAATGGCTAAAAGAAATGTTTCACGTTTGTTACACTCAAACAGTGTCTCCTGTCATATGCTGAACTGGTCGCATTGTGGATTTTGCCAAAAAACATGATTTTGGACAATGTTCATGGAACTCAGCTTAAAACGTACTTGCAGACTTGAAAATCCTTGCCTATTGTAGGGCGCGCCTGTACTTCTAGTGCTGAACGAAAACCAATGATTGTGGATCCTGTTTTCATGCGAAATGGCTAAAAGAAATGTTTCACGTTTGTTACACTCAAACAGTGTCTCCTGTCATATGCTGAACTGGTCGCATTGTGGATTTTGCCAAAAAACATGATTTTGGACAATGTTCATGGAACTCAGCTTAAAACGTACTTGCAGACTTGAAAATCCTTGCCTATTGTAGGGCGCGCCTGTACTTCTAGTGCTGAACGAAAACCAATGATTGTGGATCCTGTTTTCATGCGAAATGGCTAAAAGAAATGTTTCACGTTTGTTACACTCAAACAGTGTCTCCTGTCATATGCTGAACTGGTCGCATTGTGGATTTTGCCAAAAACATGATTTTGGACAATGTTCATGGAACTCAGCTTAAAACGTACTTGCAGACTTGAAAATCCTTGCCTTTTGTAGGGCGCGCCTGTACTTCTAGTGCTGAACGAAAACCAATGATTGTGGATCCTGTTTTCATGCGAAATGGCTAAAAGAAATGTTTCACGTTTGTTACACTCAAACAGTGTCTCCTGTCATATGCTGAACTGGTCGCATTGTGGATTTAGCCAAAAACATGATTTTGGACAATGTTCATGGAACTCAGCTTAAAACGTACTTGCAGACTTGAAAATCCTTGCCTATTGTAGGGCGCGCCTGTACTTCTAGTGCTGAACGAAAACCAATGATTGTGGATCCTGTTTTCATGCGAAATGGCTAAAAGAAATGTTTCACGTTTGTTACACTCAAACAGTGTCTCCTGTCATATGCTGAACTGGTCGCATTGTGGATTTTGCCAAAAAACATGATTTTGGACAATGTTCATGGAACTCAGCTTAAAACGTACTTGCAGACTTGAAAATCCTTGCCTATTGTAGGGCGCGCCTGTACTTCTAGTGCTGAACGAAAACCAATGATTTTGGATCCTGTTTTCATGCGAAATGGCTAAAAGAAATGTTTCACGTTTGTTACACTCAAACAGTGTCTCCTGTCATATGCTGAACTGGTCGCATTGTGGATTTTGCCTAAAACATGATTTTGGACAATGTTCATGGAACTCAGCTTAAAACGTACTTGCAGACTTGAAAATCCTTGCCTATTGTAGGGCGCGCCTGTACTTCTAGTGCTGAACGAAAACCAATGATTGTGGATCCTGTTTTCATGCGAAATGGCTAAAAGAAATGTTTCACGTTTGTTACACTCAAACAGTGTCTCCTGTCATATGCTGAACTGGTCGCATTGTGGATTTTGCCAAAAAACATGATTTTGGACAATGTTCATGGAACTCAGCTTAAAACGTACTTGCAGACTTGAAAATCCTTGCCTATTGTAGGGCGCGCCTGTACTTCTAGTGCTGAACGAAAACCAATGATTGTGGATCCTGTTTTCATGCGAAATGGCTAAAAGAAATGTTTCACGTTTGTTACACTCAAACAGTGTCTCCTGTCATATGCTGAACTGGTCGCATTGTGGATTTTGCCAAAAAACATGATTTTGGACAATGTTCATGGAACTCAGCTTAAAACGTACTTGCAGACTTGAAAATCCTTGCCTTTTGTAGGGCGCGCCTGTACTTCTAGTGCTGAACGAAAACCAATGATTGTGGATCCTGTTTTCATGCGAAATGGCTAAAAGAAATGTTTCACGTTTGTTACACTCAAACAGTGTCTCCTGTCATATGCTGAACTGGTCGCATTGTGGATTTTGCCTAAAACATGATTTTGGACAATGTTCATGGAACTCAGCTTAAAACGTACTTGCAGACTTGAAAATCCTTGCCTATTGTAGGGCGCGCCTGTACTTCTAGTGCTGAACGAAAACCAATGATTTTGGATCCTGTTTTCATGCGAAATGGCTAAAAGAAATGTTTCACGTTTGTTACACTCAAACAGTGTCTCCTGTCATATGCTGAACTGGTCGCATTGTGGATTTTGCCAAAAAACATGATTTTGGACAATGTTCATGGAACTCAGCTTAAAACGTACTTGCAGACTTGAAAATCCTTGCCTATTGTAGGGCGCGCCTGTACTTCTAGTGCTGAACGAAAACCAATGATTGTGGATCCTGTTTTCATGCGAAATGGCTAAAAGAAATGTTTCACGTTTGTTACACTCAAACAGTGTCTCCTGTCATATGCTGAACTGGTCGCATTGTGGATTTTGCCAAAAAACATGATTTTGGACAATGTTCATGGAACTCAGCTTAAAACGTACTTGCAGACTTGAAAATCCTTGCCTATTGTAGGGCGCGCCTGTACTTCTAGTGCTGAACGAAAACCAATGATTGTGGATCCTGTTTTCATGCGAAATGGCTAAAAGAAATGTTTCACGTTTGTTACACTCAAACAGTGTCTCCTGTCATATGCTGAACTGGTCGCATTGTGGATTTTGCCAAAAAACATGATTTTGGACAATGTTCATGGAACTCAGCTTAAAAAGTACTTGCAGACTTGAAAATCCTTGCCTTTTTTGTAGGGCGCGCCTGTACTTCTAGTGCTGAACGAAAACCAATGATTGTGGATCCTGTTTTCATGCGAAATGGCTAAAAGAAATGTTTCACGTTTGTTACACTCAAACAGTGTCTCCTGTCATATGCTGAACTGGTCGCATTGTGGATTTTGCCAAAAACATGATTTTGGACAATGTTCATGGAACTCAGCTTAAAACGTACTTGCAGACTTGAAAATCCTTGCCTTTTGTAGGGCGCGCCTGTACTTCTAGTGCTGAACGAAAACCAATGATTGTGGATCCTGTTTTCATGCGAAATGGCTAAAAGAAATGTTTCACGTTTGTTACACTCAAACAGTGTCTCCTGTCATATGCTGAACTGGTCGCATTGTGGATTTTGCCAAAAAACATGATTTTGGACAATGTTCATGGAATTCAGCTTAAAACGTACTTGCAGACTTGAAAATCCTTGCCTATTGTAGGGCGCGCCTGTACTTCTAGTGCTGAACGAAAACCAATGATTGTGGATCCTGTTTTCATGCGAAATGGCTAAAAGAAATGTTTCACGTTTGTTACACTCAAACAGTGTCTCCTGTCATATGCTGAACTGGTCGCATTGTGGATTTTGCCTAAAACATGATTTTGGACAATGTTCATGGAACTCAGCTTAAAACGTACTTGCAGACTTGAAAATCCTTGCCTTTTGTAGGGCGCGCCTGTACTTCTAGTGCTGAACGAAAACCAATGATTGTGGATCCTGTTTTCATGCGAAATGGCTAAAAGAAATGTTTCACGTTTGTTACACTCAAACAGTGTCTCCTGTCATATGCTGAACTGGTCGCATTGTGGATTTTGCCAAAAAACATGATTTTGGACAATGTTCATGGAACTCAGCTTAAAACGTACTTGCAGACTTGAAAATCCTTGCCTATTGTAGGGCGCGCCTGTACTTCTAGTGCTGAACGAAAACCAATGATTGTGGATCCTGTTTTCATGCGAAATGGCTAAAAGAAATGTTTCACGTTTGTTACACTCAAACAGTGTCTCCTGTCATATGCTGAACTGGTCGCATTGTGGATTTTGCCAAAAAACATGATTTTGGACAATGTTCATGGAACTCAGCTTAAAACGTACTTGCAGACTTGAAAATCCTTGCCTATTGTAGGGCGCGCCTGTACTTCTAGTGCTGAACGAAAACCAATGATTGTGGATCCTGTTTTCATGCGAAATGGCTAAAAGAAATGTTTCACGTTTGTTACACTCAAACAGTGTCTCCTGTCATATGCTGAACTGGTCGCATTGTGGATTTTGCCAAAAACATGATTTTGGACAATGTTCATGGAACTCAGCTTAAAACGTACTTGCAGACTTGAAAATCCTTGCCTATTGTAGGGCGCGCCTGTACTTCTAGTGCTGAACGAAAACCAATGATTGTGGATCCTGTTTTCATGCGAAATGGCTAAAAGAAATGTTTCACGTTTGTTACACTCAAACAGTGTCTCCTGTCATATGCTGAACTGGTCGCATTGTGGATTTTGCCAAAAAACATGATTTTGGACAATGTTCATGGAACTCAGCTTAAAACGTACTTGCAGACTTGAAAATCCTTGCCTATTGTAGGGCGCGCCTGTACTTCTAGTGCTGAACGAAAACCAATGATTTGTGGATCCTGTTTTCATGCGAAATGGCTAAAAGAAATGTTTCACGTTTGTTACACTCAAACAGTGTCTCCTGTCATATGCTGAACTGGTCGCATTGTGGATTTTGCCAAAAAACATGATTTTGGACAATGTTCATGGAACTCAGCTTAAAACGTACTTGCAGACTTGAAAATCCTTGCCTATTGTAGGGCGCGCCTGTACTTCTAGTGCTGAACGAAAACCAATGATTGTGGATCCTGTTTTCATGCGAAATGGCTAAAAGAAATGTTTCACGTTTGTTACACTCAAACAGTGTCTCCTGTCATATGCTGAACTGGTCGCATTGTGGATTTTGCCAAAAAACATGATTTTGGACAATGTTCATGGAACTCAGCTTAAAACGTACTTGCAGACTTGAAAATCCTTGCCTATTGTAGGGCGCGCCTGTACTTCTAGTGCTGAACGAAAACCAATGATTGTGGATCCTGTTTTCATGCGAAATGGCTAAAAGAAATGTTTCACGTTTGTTACACTCAAACAGTGTCTCCTGTCATATGCTGAACTGGTCGCATTGTGGATTTTGCCAAAAAACATGATTTTGGACAATGTTCATGGAACTCAGTTTTTAAACGTATTTGCAGACTTGAAAATCCTTGCCTTTTTTGTAGGGCGCGCCTGTACTTCTAGTGCTGAACGAAAACCAATGATTGTGGATCCTGTTTTCATGCGAAATGGCTAAAAGAAATGTTTCAAGTTTGTTACACTCAAACAGTGTCTCCTGTCATATGCTGAACTGGTCGCATTGTGGATTTTGCCTAAAACATGATTTTGGACAATGTTCATGGAACTCAGCTTAAAACGTACTTGCAGACTTGAAAATCCTTGCCTTTTGTAGGGCGCGCCTGTACTTCTAGTGCTGAACGAAAACCAATGATTGTGGATCCTGTTTTCATGCGAAATGGCCAAAAGAAATGTTTCACGTTTGTTACACTCAAACAGTGTCTCCTGTCATATGCTGAACTGGTCGCATTGTGGATTTTGCCAAAAAACATGATTTTGGACAATGTTCATGGAACTCAGCTTAAAACGTACTTGCAGACTTGAAAATCCTTGCCTATTGTAGGGCGCGCCTGTACTTCTAGTGCTGAACGAAAACCAATGATTGTGGATCCTGTTTTCATGCGAAATGGCTAAAAGAAATGTTTCACGTTTGTTACACTCAAACAGTGTCTCCTGTCATATGCTGAACTGGTCGCATTGTGGATTTTGCCTAAAAACATGATTTTGGACAATGTTCATGGAACTCAGCTTAAAACGTACTTGCAGACTTGAAAATCCTTGCCTATTGTAGGGCGCGCCTGTACTTCTAGTGCTGAACGAAAACCAATGATTGTGGATCCTGTTTTCATGCGAAATGGCTAAAAGAAATGTTTCACGTTTGTTACACTCAAACAGTGTCTCCTGTCATATGCTGAACTGGTCGCATTGTGGATTTTGCCAAAAAACATGATTTTGGACAATGTTCATGGAACTCAGCTTAAAACGTACTTGCAGACTTGAAAATCCTTGCCTATTGTAGGGCGCGCCTGTACTTCTAGTGCTGAACGAAAACCAATGATTTTGGATCCTGTTTTCATGCGAAATGGCTAAAAGAAATGTTTCACGTTTGTTACACTCAAACAGTGTCTCCTGTCATATGCTGAACTGGTCGCATTGTGGATTTTGCCAAAAAACATGATTTTGGACAATGTTCATGGAACTCAGCTTAAAACGTACTTGCAGACTTGAAAATCCTTGCCTATTGTAGGGCGCGCCTGTACTTCTAGTGCTGAACGAAAACCAATGATTGTGGATCCTGTTTTCATGCGAAATGGCTAAAAGAAATGTTTCACGTTTGTTACACTCAAACAGTGTCTCCTGTCATATGCTGAACTGGTCGCATTGTGGATTTTGCCAAAAACATGATTTTGGACAATGTTCATGGAACTCAGCTTAAAACGTACTTGCAGACTTGAAAATCCTTGCCTATTGTAGGGCGCGCCTGTACTTCTAGTGCTGAACGAAAACCAATGATTGTGGATCCTGTTTTCATGCGAAATGGCTAAAAGAAATGTTTCACGTTTGTTACACTCAAACAGTGTCTCCTGTCATATGCTGAACTGGTCGCATTGTGGATTTTGCCAAAAACATGATTTTGGACAATGTTCATGGAACTCAGCTTAAAACGTACTTGCAGACTTGAAAATCCTTGCCTATTGTAGGGCGCGCCTGTACTTCTAGTGCTGAACGAAAACCAATGATTGTGGATCCTGTTTTCATGCGAAATGGCTAAAAGAAATGTTTCACGTTTGTTACACTCAAACAGTGTCTCCTGTCATATGCTGAACTGGTCGCATTGTGGATTTTGCCTAAAACATGATTTTGGACAATGTTCATGGAACTCAGCTTAAAACGTACTTGCAGACTTGAAAATCCTTGCCTTTTGTAGGGCGCGCCTGTACTTCCAGTGCTGAACGAAAACCAATGATTTTGGATCCTGTTTTCATGCGAAATGGCTAAAAGAAATGTTTCACGTTTGTTACACTCAAACAGTGTCTCCTGTCATATGCTGAACTGGTCGCATTGTGGATTTTGCCTAAAACATGATTTTGGACAATGTTCATGGAACTCAGCTTAAAACGTACTTGCAGACTTGAAAATCCTTGCCTATTGTAGGGCGCGCCTGTACTTCTAGTGCTGAACGAAAACCAATGATTGTGGATCCTGTTTTCATGCGAAATGGCTAAAAGAAATGTTTCACGTTTGTTACACTCAAACAGTGTCTCCTGTCATATGCTGAACTGGTCGCATTGTGGATTTTGCCAAAAACATGATTTTGGACAATGTTCATGGAACTCAGCTTAAAACGTACTTGCAGACTTGAAAATCCTTGCCTTTTGTAGGGCGCGCCTGTACTTCTAGTGCTGAACGAAAACCAATGATTGTGGATCCTGTTTTCATGCGAAATGGCTAAAAGAAATGTTTCACGTTTGTTACACTCAAACAGTGTCTCCTGTCATATGCTGAACTGGTCGCATTGTGGATTTTGCCAAAAACATGATTTTGGACAATGTTCATGGAACTCAGCTTAAAACGTACTTGCAGACTTGAAAATCCTTGCCTTTTGTAGGGCGCGCCTGTACTTCTAGTGCTGAACGAAAACCAATGATTGTGGATCCTGTTTTCATGCGAAATGGCTAAAAGAAATGTTTCACGTTTGTTACACTCAAACAGTGTCTCCTGTCATATGCTGAACTGGTCGCATTGTGGATTTTGCCAAAAAACATGATTTTGGACAATGTTCATGGAACTCAGCTTAAAACGTACTTGCAGACTTGAAAATCCTTGCCTATTGTAGGGCGCGCCTGTACTTCTAGTGCTGAACGAAAACCAATGATTGTGGATCCTGTTTTCATGCGAAATGGCTAAAAGAAATGTTTCACGTTTGTTACACTCAAACAGTGTCTCCTGTCATATGCTGAACTGGTCGCATTGTGGATTTTGCCTAAAACATGATTTTGGACAATGTTCATGGAACTCAGCTTAAAACGTACTTGCAGACTTGAAAATCCTTGCCTATTGTAGGGCGCGCCTGTACTTCTAGTGCTGAACGAAAACCAATGATTTTGGATCCTGTTTTCATGCGAAATGGCTAAAAGAAATGTTTCACGTTTGTTACACTCAAACAGTGTCTCCTGTCATATGCTGAACTGGTCGCATTGTGGATTTTGCCAAAAAACATGATTTTGGACAATGTTCATGGAACTCAGCTTAAAACGTACTTGCAGACTTGAAAATCCTTGCCTATTGTAGGGCGCGCCTGTACTTCTAGTGCTGAACGAAAACCAATGATTGTGGATCCTGTTTTCATGCGAAATGGCTAAAAGAAATGTTTCACGTTTGTTACACTCAAACAGTGTCTCCTGTCATATGCTGAACTGGTCGCATTGTGGATTTTGCCAAAAACATGATTTTGGACAATGTTCATGGAACTCAGCTTAAAACGTACTTGCAGACTTGAAAATCCTTGCCTATTGTAGGGCGCGCCTGTACTTCTAGTGCTGAACGAAAACCAATGATTGTGGATCCTGTTTTCATGCGAAATGGCTAAAAGAAATGTTTCACGTTTGTTACACTCAAACAGTGTCTCCTGTCATATGCTGAACTGGTCGCATTGTGGATTTTGCCTAAAACATGATTTTGGACAATGTTCATGGAACTCAGCTTAAAACGTACTTGCAGACTTGAAAATCCTTGCCTATTGTAGGGCGCGCCTGTACTTCTAGTGCTGAACGAAAACCAATGATTTTGGATCCTGTTTTCATGCGAAATGGCTAAAAGAAATGTTTCACGTTTGTTACACTCAAACAGTGTCTCCTGTCATATGCTGAACTGGTCGCATTGTGGATTTTGCCAAAAAACATGATTTTGGACAATGTTCATGGAACTCAGCTTAAAACGTACTTGCAGACTTGAAAATCCTTGCCTATTGTAGGGCGCGCCTGTACTTCTAGTGCTGAACGAAAACCAATGATTGTGGATCCTGTTTTCATGCGAAATGGCTAAAAGAAATGTTTCACGTTTGTTACACTCAAACAGTGTCTCCTGTCATATGCTGAACTGGTCGCATTGTGGATTTTGCCAAAAAACATGATTTTGGACAATGTTCATGGAACTCAGCTTAAAACGTACTTGCAGACTTGAAAATCCTTGCCTATTGTAGGGCGCGCCTGTACTTCTAGTGCTGAACGAAAACCAATGATTGTGGATCCTGTTTTCATGCGAAATGGCTAAAAGAAATGTTTCACGTTTGTTACACTCAAACAGTGTCTCCTGTCATATGCTGAACTGGTCGCATTGTGGATTTTGCCAAAAACATGATTTTGGACAATGTTCATGGAACTCAGCTTAAAACGTACTTGCAGACTTGAAAATCCTTGCCTTTTGTAGGGCGCGCCTGTACTTCTAGTGCTGAACGAAAACCAATGATTGTGGATCCTGTTTTCATGCGAAATGGCTAAAAGAAATGTTTCACGTTTGTTACACTCAAACAGTGTCTCCTGTCATATGCTGAACTGGTCGCATTGTGGATTTTGCCAAAAACATGATTTTGGACAATGTTCATGGAACTCAGCTTAAAACGTACTTGCAGACTTGAAAATCCTTGCCTATTGTAGGGCGCGCCTGTACTTCTAGTGCTGAACGAAAACCAATGATTGTGGATCCTGTTTTCATGCGAAATGGCTAAAAGAAATGTTTCACGTTTGTTACACTCAAACAGTGTCTCCTGTCATATGCTGAACTGGTCGCATTGTGGATTTTGCCAAAAAACATGATTTTGGACAATGTTCATGGAACTCAGCTTAAAACGTACTTGCAGACTTGAAAATCCTTGCCTATTGTAGGGCGCGCCTGTACTTCTAGTGCTGAACGAAAACCAATGATTGTGGATCCTGTTTTCATGCGAAATGGCTAAAAGAAATGTTTCACGTTTGTTACACTCAAACAGTGTCTCCTGTCATATGCTGAACTGGTCGCATTGTGGATTTTGCCAAAAACATGATTTTGGACAATGTTCATGGAACTCAGCTTAAAACGTACTTGCAGACTTGAAAATCCTTGCCTATTGTAGGGCGCGCCTGTACTTCTAGTGCTGAACGAAAACCAATGATTTTGGATCCTGTTTTCATGCGAAATGGCTAAAAGAAATGTTTCACGTTTGTTACACTCAAACAGTGTCTCCTGTCATATGCTGAACTGGTCGCATTGTGGATTTTGCCTAAAACATGATTTTGGACAATGTTCATGGAACTCAGCTTAAAACGTACTTGCAGACTTGAAAATCCTTGCCTATTGTAGGGCGCGCCTGTACTTCTAGTGCTGAACGAAAACCAATGATTGTGGATCCTGTTTTCATGCGAAATGGCTAAAAGAAATGTTTCACGTTTGTTACACTCAAACAGTGTCTCCTGTCATATGCTGAACTGGTCGCATTGTGGATTTTGCCAAAAAACATGATTTTGGACAATGTTCATGGAACTCAGCTTAAAACGTACTTGCAGACTTGAAAATCCTTGCCTTTTGTAGGGCGCGCCTGTACTTCTAGTGCTGAACGAAAACCAATGATTGTGGATCCTGTTTTCATGCGAAATGGCTAAAAGAAATGTTTCAAGTTTGTTACACTCAAACAGTGTCTCCTGTCATATGCTGAACTGGTCGCATTGTGGATTTTGCCTAAAACATGATTTTGGACAATGTTCATGGAACTCAGCTTAAAACGTACTTGCAGACTTGAAAATCCTTGCCTTTTGTAGGGCGCGCCTGTACTTCTAGTGCTGAACGAAAACCAATGATTGTGGATCCTGTTTTCATGCGAAATGGCCAAAAGAAATGTTTCACGTTTGTTACACTCAAACAGTGTCTCCTGTCATATGCTGAACTGGTCGCATTGTGGATTTTGCCAAAAAACATGATTTTGGACAATGTTCATGGAACTCAGCTTAAAACGTACTTGCAGACTTGAAAATCCTTGCCTATTGTAGGGCGCGCCTGTACTTCTAGTGCTGAACGAAAACCAATGATTTTGGATCCTGTTTTCATGCGAAATGGCTAAAAGAAATGTTTCACGTTTGTTACACTCAAACAGTGTCTCCTGTCATATGCTGAACTGGTCGCATTGTGGATTTTGCCAAAAAACATGATTT
The DNA here is from genome assembly GCF_020615455.1 of Coregonus clupeaformis. Classification (NCBI taxonomy): domain Eukaryota; kingdom Metazoa; phylum Chordata; class Actinopteri; order Salmoniformes; family Salmonidae; genus Coregonus; species Coregonus clupeaformis. Next base: position 18,764 of record NW_025536019.1, on the reverse strand, counting down.
TGGACAATGTTCATGGAACTCAGCTTAAAACGTACTTGCAGACTTGAAAATCCTTGCCTATTGTAGGGCGCGCCTGTACTTCTAGTGCTGAACGAAAACCAATGATTTTGGATCCTGTTTTCATGCGAAATGGCTAAAAGAAATGTTTCACGTTTGTTACACTCAAACAGTGTCTCCTGTCATATGCTGAACTGGTCGCATTGTGGATTTTGCCTAAAACATGATTTTGGACAATGTTCATGGAACTCAGCTTAAAACGTACTTGCAGACTTGAAAATCCTTGCCTATTGTAGGGCGCGCCTGTACTTCTAGTGCTGAACGAAAACCAATGATTTTGGATCCTGTTTTCATGCGAAATGGCTAAAAGAAATGTTTCACGTTTGTTACACTCAAACAGTGTCTCCTGTCATATGCTGAACTGGTCGCATTGTGGATTTTGCCAAAAAACATGATTTTGGACAATGTTCATGGAACTCAGCTTAAAACGTACTTGCAGACTTGAAAATCCTTGCCTATTGTAGGGCGCGCCTGTACTTCTAGTGCTGAACGAAAACCAATGATTTGTGGATCCTGTTTTCATGCGAAATGGCTAAAAGAAATGTTTCACGTTTGTTACACTCAAACAGTGTCTCCTGTCATATGCTGAACTGGTCGCATTGTGGATTTTGCCAAAAACATGATTTTGGACAATGTTCATGGAACTCAGCTTAAAACGTACTTGCAGACTTGAAAATCCTTGCCTATTGTAGGGCGCGCTTGTACTTCTAGTGCTGAACGAAAACCAATGATTTTGGATCCTGTTTTCATGCGAAATGGCTAAAAGAAATGTTTCACGTTTGTTACACTCAAACAGTGTCTCCTGTCATATGCTGAACTGGTCGCATTGTGGATTTTGCCAAAAAACATGATTTTGGACAATGTTCATGGAACTCAGCTTAAAACGTACTTGCAGACTTGAAAATCCTTGCCTATTGTAGGGCGCGCCTGTACTTCTAGTGCTGAACGAAAACCAATGATTGTGGATCCTGTTTTCATGCGAAATGGCTAAAAGAAATGTTTCACGTTTGTTACACTCAAACAGTGTCTCCTGTCATATGCTGAACTGGTCGCATTGTGGATTTTGCCAAAAAACATGATTTTGGACAATGTTCATGGAACTCAGCTTAAAACGTACTTGCAGACTTGAAAATCCTTGCCTATTGTAGGGCGCGCCTGTACTTCTAGTGCTGAACGAAAACCAATGATTGTGGATCCTGTTTTCATGCGAAATGGCTAAAAGAAATGTTTCACGTTTGTTACACTCAAACAGTGTCTCCTGTCATATGCTGAACTGGTCGCATTGTGGATTTTGCCAAAAAACATGATTTTGGACAATGTTCATGGAACTCAGCTTAAAACGTACTTGCAGACTTGAAAATCCTTGCCTATTGTAGGGCGCGCCTGTACTTCTAGTGCTGAACGAAAACCAATGATTGTGGATCCTGTTTTCATGCGAAATGGCTAAAAGAAATGTTTCACGTTTGTTACACTCAAACAGTGTCTCCTGTCATATGCTGAACTGGTCGCATTGTGGATTTTGCCAAAAAACATGATTTTGGACAATGTTCATGGAACTCAGCTTAAAACGTACTTGCAGACTTGAAAATCCTTGCCTATTGTAGGGCGCGCCTGTACTTCTAGTGCTGAACGAAAACCAATGATTGTGGATCCTGTTTTCATGCGAAATGGCTAAAAGAAATGTTTCAAGTTTGTTACACTCAAACAGTGTCTCCTGTCATATGCTGAACTGGTCGCATTGTGGATTTTGCCAAAAACATGATTTTGGACAATGTTCATGGAACTCAGCTTAAAACGTACTTGCAGACTTGAAAATCCTTGCCTTTTGTAGGGCGTGCCTGTACTTCTAGTGCTGAACGAAAACCAATGATTGTGGATCCTGTTTTCATGCGAAATGGCCAAAAGAAATGTTTCACGTTTGTTACACTCAAACAGTGTCTCCTGTCATATGCTGAACTGGTCGCATTGTGGATTTTGCCTAAAACATGATTTTGGACAATGTTCATGGAACTCAGCTTAAAACGTACTTGCAGACTTGAAAATCCTTGCCTTTTGTAGGGCGCGCCTGTACTTCTAGTGCTGAACGAAAACCAATGATTGTGGATCCTGTTTTCATGCGAAATGGCTAAAAGAAATGTTTCAAGTTTGTTACACTCAAACAGTGTCTCCTGTCATATGCTGAACTGGTCGCATTGTGGATTTTGCCTAAAACATGATTTTGGACAATGTTCATGGAACTCAGCTTAAAACGTACTTGCAGACTTGAAAATCCTTGCCTTTTGTAGGGCGCGCCTGTACTTCTAGTGCTGAACGAAAACCAATGATTGTGGATCCTGTTTTCATGCGAAATGGCCAAAAGAAATGTTTCACGTTTGTTACACTCAAACAGTGTCTCCTGTCATATGCTGAACTGGTCGCATTGTGGATTTAGCCAAAAAACATGATTTTGGACAATGTTCATGGAACTCAGCTTAAAACGTACTTGCAGACTTGAAAATCCTTGCCTATTGTAGGGCGCGCTTGTACTTCTAGTGCTGAACAAAACCAATGATTTTGGATCCTGTTTTCATGCGAAATGGCTAAAAGAAATGTTTCACGTTTGTTACACTCAAACAGTGTCTCCTGTCATATGCTGAACTGGTCGCATTGTGGATTTTGCCAAAAAACATGATTTTGGACAATGTTCATGGAACTCAGCTTAAAACGTACTTGCAGACTTGAAAATCCTTGCCTATTGTAGGGCGCGCCTGTACTTCTAGTGCTGAACGAAAACCAATGATTTTGGATCCTGTTTTCATGCGAAATGGCTAAAAGAAATGTTTCACGTTTGTTACACTCAAACAGTGTCTCCTGTCATATGCTGAACTGGTCGCATTGTGGATTTTGCCAAAAAACATGATTTTGGACAATGTTCATGGAACTCAGCTTAAAACGTACTTGCAGACTTGAAAATCCTTGCCTATTGTAGGGCGCGCTTGTACTTCTAGTGCTGAACAAAAACCAATGATTTTGGATCCTGTTTTCATGCGAAATGGCTAAAAGAAATGTTTCACGTTTGTTACACTCAAACAGTGTCTCCTGTCATATGCTGAACTGGTCGCATTGTGGATTTTGCCAAAAAACATGATTTTGGACAATGTTCATGGAACTCAGTTTAAAACGTACTTGCAGACTTGAAAATCCTTGCCTTTTGTAGGGCGCGCCTGTACTTCTAGTGCTGAACGAAAACCAATGATTGTGGATCCTGTTTTCATGCGAAATGGCTAAAAGAAATGTTTCAAGTTTGTTACACTCAAACAGTGTCTCCTGTCATATGCTGAACTGGTCGCATTGTGGATTTTGCCTAAAACATGATTTTGGACAATGTTCATGGAACTCAGCTTAAAACGTACTTGCAGACTTGAAAATCCTTGCCTTTTGTAGGGCGCGCCTGTACTTCTAGTGCTGAACGAAAACCAATGATTGTGGATCCTGTTTTCATGCGAAATGGCCAAAAGAAATGTTTCACGTTTGTTACACTCAAACAGTGTCTCCTGTCATATGCTGAACTGGTCGCTGTTACGAACCCCGTGGCTCTAAACATCTAGGGTGGATGGACATGAGACCCGTAACATAAATTCATGTAAATTATAAGTGTGGCATGGAATAGTGAGAACAAATAAGACACAACTACCATGAACTACCGTCAAACACAAAGTGTTTATTACTAAACACACGGTAAAGGTTTGGGAAAAAGGGCTGAGCAGGACCCAAGAAATGAAACAATAGTGTAAAACCCCCTAAACTGATCTAGCCTGCCTAAAGAACCGCTAGGCTACTGCTAGTCATACAAAAATACAGTGGGTGGTCCGCTCAGGTCTAACTGGTGTTTATAGACAGATTTCTTCCCTCTACGGGTAATGTACGCCCAAGGGCAACTAGCTTAAACCCCCTTTTCCCAAAAACACACAAAGCTACTAAACAGGGTAATCAGCAATTAAGTGCGTACACAACACACAGGACACCACCGTGTCCATACTCACATATGGCAAAAAGTCTCTCTCTCCTGCAACAAACACAAGTCTGGTTTTATACAATGGGCTGTGTGATTCAACAAACGAGTAACAGGTGGTGCTATTCACAGGAATGTTCACTGATTGGTCCAATCAGCAGACACCTCAACGACCACCAATCAGGAACATACAGGACACCTGTGATTAGGGCAGAAAGAGTAGAAACACACAAAAACACAGGATACCTGTATCCGTAACACTCCCACCCTTAAAAGAGCAAACCAAAATGGTTTGCGACACACGTACCATCACAACACCCAAAATTCAATAATCCTCCTGCCGGGATAACCAAAAAAAAACCCTAGATCATTACACACGAGACAAAGCATCTGCCAACACATTATCCAACCCCTTTTCGCAGAGGAATGGCCTCTGGGTACCTGGTGGCCACACACATAATTGTCAACATAAACTGGTTACCAGATTTTGTTTTCGGTAATGGTCCAACACAATCAACCATCACATGTTCGAATGGTTCACCTATGGCCGTATGGGACAAAGAGGCGCGGGGGAAATAACCTGGTTCGGTTTCCCAACTACTTGACAGGTGTGGCAAGTCCGACAGAACTGAGCCACATCTTGTTTTAAGCCAGGCCAAAAGAAATGTCGCAAAACTCGATCATAAGTCTTGGTGACTCCCAGATGTCCGGACCACTGGTGATCATGAGCGAGGGATAAAACATTTTGTCGAAAGGCTGTAGGAATCACTATTTGGTAAACAGCATTCCAATCTCCGCCAGCGTCAACATGGGATGTCCATTTACGCATGAGGAGATTACCATCAATGAAGTATGCCATGTTTTTCTTCTTTAGCTCCTCCTCTGAGACAACACTAGAAAAACATTTAGCCAGGCTAATGTCAACCTGTTGGTTAGCGATCAGCTGCTCACGAGTAACTGGTAACTGTATTGCCTCAGCAACAAGTTCCATTTCCTTCTTCCTTTCTCTGGGCTGTTGGTCAGACTGCACCAGCTTACCAGAGGTAGCACCCGAACTATCCTCTGGGTCACACTCTCTGAATAGAATCGTGTCTGACAAATCTACCACTTCACCCACTTGTCGTGCTTGAGCACGTGTGACAGCACAAGCGGGGAACACATCTGGATAACCCTGTGCCAGCTCCTCGGAGAGAGACTGGTCACTTTTATCCAATACCTCCAATATGGGTATTACCTTTCCTCCGGCAATATCGTTGCCCATTATAAAGGTCACCCCTTTTACTGGCAACATCGGACGTCGCCAACTCTGAACAATCCACTGACTAACTCAGAGTGTACGTTCACAAAGTGCAATGGCACTGGGACGAAACCCATTTCAATTCCTTGTACTAACACACTGGAACCACAATATGTATTATTAGACAAGGGCAACACATCAGCTAGTATGAACGACTGCGCCGCACCAGTATCTCTGAGGATTCTAACTGGACGCTGAGACGCTTCATCATCTGATATAGAAACAAACCCCTCAAAAATGAACGGTTCATAACTGTGATCTGGGACAGGGACTTTCAAACCACATTCACTATGAGGCTTCTGTCTTGATTCCGGCCCTTACAACCGCACGAATCAGCCCAACACCCGTTGGCGGCCTGGCGTGCTGAGGCATCCCGGTTTGCGTTTTAGCAGAAAGCAATCATTAACTATATGTCCCACCTTATGACAATAGAAACAGTGACGCACATCTTTTGGGCGTGCCGATGTACTGCTGGTCGACTAGGACTAGAAGTTAGCAACTCCGCAGCCCGGCTCTCCGTACGAGCCGAAAACACGCTCTTATGCGTCAACACAAACTCGTCTGCCAATACAGACGCTTCCGACAGTGAGGATACTTTCTGTTCGTTCAGATAAACTACAATGCGTTCCGGTAAACAATTTTTAAACTCTTCTAACAAGATTAACTCCCGTAGAGAGTTAAAATCAGTTACCTTACTAGCACTGTGCCATTTGTCAAACAGATTTCCTTTGTCTCTAGCAAACTCCACATAAGTCTGAGTAGGAGACTTTTTATGAGACCTAAATCTCTGTCGATATGCCTCAGGAACAAGCTCATAGGCACGAAGAACAGTAGCTTTGACCATCTTATAATTCAAACTGTCTTCAAGAGGTAGCGCTGCCAGAACCTCTTGGGCTTTACCTGTTAGCTTACACTGAAGTAATAGGCACCATACCTCGTCGGGCCATTTCAATGCTACCGCTTATACGTTCAAAAACACTGAAATAGGAATCAACCTCTGACTCCCTGAACACAGGTACCAAGGTGATCTGCCTACTAATATCAAACGTAGCAGATGACACAGCTGGTGAGGATGGCTCACTAGCAGGCATAGTATTAGCAGAGACTAACCTCGCTGTTTCTGCCTCTAGTTCCATTTTACGCATCGCCAGTTCTTGATCAAGCCTACGCGTCTCCAGTTCTTGATCAAGCCTACGCGTCTCCAGTTCTTGATCAAGCCTCACGCGTCTCCAGTTCCATCTTACGCGTCTCCTGTTCTATCTTACGCGTCTCCTGTTCTGCCTTACGCGTCTCCTGTTCTGCCTCTAGCTCCATTTTACGCATCTCCAGCTTGTCTTGCCTGATTTGTGCCCGCTCTTCCGCCTCCATTTGGAGCCGCGTCGAGCGGACATCGATCCTGGCATCACTGTCAGTCAGTGGGGAGAGTGGGTCATAACGGGGCAATGTGGCTGGAGCCTTAGCCTCGTCCTCAGACACTGATGGGCTTACAGAAACATCAACCACATCCCCTACAGGAGCAGCAGACTCAGGCGGCGGTAACTCAAGCACTCGCTCGTTTAACAATATCGCTAGCACTACTTCCCTAACTTCTGCTTTCACTATACCCCTCGGTATGGGTACAGAAAAGTGGTCAGCCAAAGCCTGTAGATCCACTCTACGACAATTCTCAAAAATCTCCCACGTAGGGTTTTCCAAAAATGCTTCCAAATCAAAAGTAGCCATCCTACTAACTACACGAGCCGTCGACTACTGAACACACACAAAAAAAAACAGGTAGTTACAGCTGCTAAGCTCAACACTGAACCAGACACTTACTAATTTGCACGAGTAGCATGGGATAGATCCCGGACGAACCCCCCACTTTATGTTACGAACCCCGTGGCTCTAAACATCTAGGGTGGATGGACATGAGACCCGTAACATAAATTCATGTAAATTATAAGTGTGGCATGGAATAGTGAGAACAAATAAGACACAACTACCATGAACTACCGTCAAACACAAAGTGTTTATTACTAAACACACGGTAAAGGTTTGGGAAAAGGGCTGAGCAGGACCCAAGAAATGAAACAATAGTGTAAAACCCCTAAACTGATCTAGCCTGCCTAAAGAACCGCTAGGCTACTGCTAGTCATACAAAAATACAGTGGGTGGTCCGCTCAGGTCTAACTGGTGTTTATAGACAGATTTCTTCCTACGGGTAATGTACGCCCAAGGGCAACTAGCTTAAACCCCCTTTTTCCCAAAAACACACAAAGCTACTAAACAGGGTAATCAGCAATTAAGTGCGTACACAACACACAGGACACCACCGTGTCCATACTCACATATGGCAAAAAAGTCTCTCTCTCCTGCAACAAACACAAGTCTGGTTTTATACAATGGGCTGTGTGATTCAACAAACGAGTAACAGGTGGTGCTATTCACAGGAATGTTCACTGATTGGTCCAATCAGCAGACACCTCAACGACCACCAATCAGGAACATACAGGACACCTGTGATTAGGGCAGAAAGAGTAGAAACACACAAAAACACAGGATACCTGTATCCGTAACAGTCGCATTGTGGATTTTGCCAAAAAACATGATTTTGGACAATGTTCATGGAACTCAGTTTAAAACGTACTTGCAGACTTGAAAATCCTTGCCTTTTGTAGGGCGCGCCTGTACTTCTAGTGCTGAACGAAAACCAATGATTGTGGATCCTGTTTTCATGCGAAATGGCTAAAAGAAATGTTTCAAGTTTGTTACACTCAAACAGTGTCTCCTGTCATATGCTGAACTGGTCGCATTGTGGATTTTGCCTAAAACATGATTTTGGACAATGTTCATGGAACTCAGCTTAAAACGTACTTGCAGACTTGAAAATCCTTGCCTTTTGTAGGGCGCGCCTGTACTTCTAGTGCTGAACGAAAACCAATGATTGTGGATCCTGTTTTCATGCGAAATGGCCAAAAGAAATGTTTCACGTTTGTTACACTCAAACAGTGTCTCCTGTCATATGCTGAACTGGTCGCATTGTGGATTTAGCCAAAAAACATGATTTTGGACAATGTTCATGGAACTCAGCTTAAAACGTACTTGCAGACTTGAAAATCCTTGCCTATTGTAGAGCGCGCTTGTACATCTAGTGCTGAACGAAAACCAATGATTTTGGATCCTGTTTTCATGCGAAATGGCTAAAAGAAATGTTTCACGTTTGTTACACTCAAACAGTGTCTCCTGTCATATGCTGAACTGGTCGCATTGTGGATTTTGCTAAAAAACATGATTTTGGACAATGTTCATGGAACTCAGCTTAAAACGTACTTGCAGACTTGAAAATCCTTGCCTATTGTAGAGCGCGCCTGTACTTCTAGTGCTGAACGAAAACCAATGATTTTGGATCCTGTTTTCATGCGAAATGGCTAAAAGAAATGTTTCACGTTTGTTACACTCAAACAGTGTATCCTGTCATATGCTGAACTGGTCGCATTGTGGATTTTGCCAAAAACATGATTTTGGACAATGTTCATGGAACTCAGCTTAAAAACGTACTTGCAGACTTGAAAATCCTTGCCTATTGTAGGGCGCGCTTGCACTTCTAGTGCTGAACGAAAACCAATGATTTTGGATCCTGTTTTCATGCGAAATGGCTAAAAGAAATGTTTCACGTTTGTTACACTCAAACAGTGTCTCCTGTCATATGCTGAACTGGTCGCATTGTGGATTTTGCCAAAACATGATTTTGGACAATGTTCATGGAACTCAGCTTAAAACGTACTTGCAGACTTGAAAATCCTTGCCTATTGTAGGGCGCGCCTGTACTTCTAGTGCTGAACGAAAACCAATGATTGTGGATCCTGTTTTCATGCGAAATGGCTAAAAGAAATGTTTCACGTTTGTTACACTCAAACAGTGTCTCCTGTCATATGCTGAACTGGTCGCATTGTGGATTTTGCCAAAAAACATGATTTTGGACAATGTTCATGGAACTCAGTTTAAAACGTACTTGCAGACTTGAAAATCCTTGCCTATTGTAGAGCGCGCCTGTACTTCCAGTGCTGAACGAAAACCAATGATTGTGGATCCTGTTTTCATGCGAAATGGCTAAAAGAAATGTTTCACGTTTGTTACACTCAAACAGTGTCTCCTGTCATATGCTGAACTGGTCGCATTGTGGATTTTGCCTAAAACATGATTTTGGACAATGTTCATGGAACTCAGCTTAAAACGTACTTGCAGACTTGAAAATCCCTTGCCTTTTGTAGGGCGCGCCTGTACTTCTAGTGCTGAACGAAAACCAATGATTGTGGATCCCTGTTTTCATGCGAAATGGCCAAAAGAAATGTTTCACGTTTGTTACACTCAAACAGTGTCTCCTGTCATATGCTGAACTGGTCGCATTGTGGATTTAGCCAAAAAACATGATTTTGGACAATGTTCATGGAACTCAGCTTAAAACGTACTTGCAGACTTGAAAATCCTTGCCTATTGTAGGGCGCGCTTGTACATCTAGTGCTGAACGAAAAACCAATGATTTTGGATCCTGTTTTCATGCGAAATGGCTAAAAGAAATGTTTCACGTTTGTTACACTCAAACAGTGTCTCCTGTCATATGCTGAACTGGTCGCATTGTGGATTTTGCCAAAAAACATGATTTTGGACAATGTTCATGGAACTCAGCTTAAAACGTACTTGCAGACTTGAAAATCCTTGCCTATTGTAGAGCGCGCCTGTACTTCTAGTGCTGAACGAAAACCAATGATTGTGGATCCCTGTTTTCATGCGAAATGGCTAAAAGAAATGTTTCACGTTTGTTACACTCAAACAGTGTCTCCTGTCATATGCTGAACTGGTCGCATTGTGGATTTTGCCAAAAACATGATTTTGGACAATGTTCATGGAACTCAGTTTAAAACGTACTTGCAGACTTGAAAATCCTTGCCTTTTGTAGGGCGCGCCTGTACTTCTAGTGCTGAACGAAACCCAATGATTGTGGATCCTGTTTTCATGCGAAATGGCTAAAGAAATGTTTCACGTTTGTTACACTCAAACAGTGTCTCCTGTCATATGCTGAACTGGTCGCATTGTGGATTTTGCCTAAAACATGATTTTGGACAATGTTCATGGAACTCAGCTTAAAACGTACTTGCAGACTTGAAAATCCTTGCCTTTTGTAGGGCGCGCCTGTACTTCTAGTGCTGAACGAAAACCAATGATTGTGGATCCTGTTTTCATGCGAAATGGCTAAAAGAAATGTTTCACGTTTGTTACACTCAAACAGTGTCTCCTGTCATATGCTGAACTGGTCGCATTGTGGATTTAGCCAAAAAACATGATTTTGGACAATGTTCATGGAACTCAGCTTAAAACGTACTTGCAGACTTGAAAATCATTGCCTATTGTAGGGCGCGCCTGTACTTCTAGTGCTGAACGAAACCAATGATTGTGGATCCTGTTTTCATGCGAAATGGCTAAAAGAAATGTTTCACCTTTGTTACACTCAAACAGTGTCTCCTGTCATATGCTGAACTGGTCGCATTGTGGATTTTGCCAAAAAACATGGTTTTGTACAATGTTCATGGAACTCAGTTTAAAACGTACTTGCTGACTTGAAAATCCTTGCCTTTTGTAGGGCGCGCCTGTACTTCTAGTGCTGAACGAAAACCAATGATTGTGGATCCTGTTTTCATGCGAAATGGCTAAAAGAAATGTTTCAAGTTTGTTACACGCAAACAGTGTCTCCTGTCATATGCTGAACTGGTCGCATTGTGGATTTTGCCTAAAACATGATTTTGGACAATGTTCATGGAACTCAGCCTAAAAACGTACTTGCAGACTTGAAAATCCTTGCCTATTGTAGGGCGCGCCTGTACTTCTAGTGCTGAACGAAAACCAATGATTGTGGATCCTGTTTTCATGCGAAATGGCTAAAAGAAATGTTTCAAGTTTGTTACACTCAAACAGTGTCTCCTGTCATATGCTGAACTGGTCGCATTGTGGATTTTGCCTAAAACATGATTTTGGACAATGTTCATGGAACTCAGCTTAAAACGTACTTGCAGACTTGAAAATCCTTGCCTTTTGTAGGGCGCGCCTGTACTTCCAGTGCTGAACGAAAACCAATGATTTTGGATCCTGTTTTCATGCGAAATGGCTAAAAGAAATGTTTCACGTTTGTTACACTCAAACAGTGTCTCCTGTCATATGCTGAACTGGTCGCATTGTGGATTTTGCCAAAAAACATGATTTTGGACAATGTTCATGGAACTCAGCTTAAAACGTACTTGCAGACTTGAAAATCCTTGCCTATTGTAGGGCGCGCCTGTACTTCTAGTGCTGAACGAAAACCAATGATTGTGGATCCTGTTTTCATGCGAAATGGCTAAAAGAAATGTTTCACGTTTGTTACACTCAAACAGTGTCTCCTGTCATATGCTGAACTGGTCGCATTGTGGATTTTGCCAAAAAAACATGATTTTGGACAATGTTCATGGAACTCAGTTTAAAACGTACTTGCAGACTTGAAAATCCTTGCCTTTTGTAGAGCGCGCCATGTACTTCTAGTGCTGAACGAAAACCAATGATTGTGGATCCTGTTTTCATGCGAAATGGCTAAAAGAAATGTTTCAAGTTTGTTACACTCAAACAGTGTCTCCTGTCATATGCTGAACTGGTCGCATTGTGGATTTTGCCTAAAAACATGATTTTGGACAATGTTCATGGAACTCAGCTTAAAACGTACTTGCAGACTTGAAAATCCTTGCCTTTTGTAGGGCGCGCCCTGTACTTCTAGTGCTGAACGAAAACCAATGATTGTGGATCCTGTTTTCATGCGAAATGGCCAAAAGAAATGTTTCACGTTTGTTACACTCAAACAGTGTCTCCTGTCATATGCTGAACTGGTCGCATTGTGGATTTAGCCAAAAAACATGATTTTGGACAATGTTCATGGAACTCAGCTTAAAACGTACTTGCAGACTTGAAAATCATTGCCTATTGTAGAGTGCGCCTGTACTTCTAGTGCTGAACGAAAACCAATGATTGTGGATCCTGTTTTCATGCGAAATGGCTAAAAGAAATGTTTCACCTTTGTTACACTCAAACAGTGTCTCCTGTCATATGCTGAACTGGTCGCATTGTGGATTTTGCCTAAAACATGATTTTGGACAATGTTCATGGAACTCAGTTTAAAACGACTTGCAGACTTGAAAATCCCTTGCCTTTTGTAGGCCGCCTTACTTCTAGTGCTGAACGAAACCCATGATTGTCACGAACAGAAGAGGACCCAAGAGCGCAAGTTCAAATTCAGAGTTCTTTATTCAAGGTTACAGGCGGGAAGAGGAGTCCCAGGGGTGTCAGGGGTCTTTCAGGGTCCTCCTGTGGGTACCTGTGCTCCGGGGGTCACCAAATGTCCGGGGGTGTCCAGTCCAAGTGCTTAGTGTGTGTGTTCCCCAGTGATGGAGCGGCGTATCGGGCTGAGGGTGGTGAAACGTCTGGGCACGCTCATCTGGTGGTCGGAGACCTGGGGGAACACACACACACAACAGCAATATGAATGGCAGGCAGAAGTACAGATCAGGGCTGGGCAAATATCGTGGTGAGAGACAGAAGGCAGAAACGAGTTACCGGAGGGGCTGAAGATCGGAGAGTAGTCGAGGTCCAGAAGGCAGGTTGGGATAGACGGGGCAGTAGAACAAGGAGGCAGTCAAGAAAGGATCGGTATCACAAACAGGAGTCAGAGCGCAGACAGGCAGGTTACTGGTCCGGGTTTGAAGACGATCTGACAGGGCTTGGCTGAAAACCAGGGCTTGATATACTGGGAGAGGTAGTGGGGAAATGCAGTTCAGCTGGCAGAGTAATTAGAACAGAGTGAGGCAAGGTGAGGATGGTGAGTGGGAAATGCAGTGCAGCTGGCCAGGTAACAAGAGCAGAGCAGGGCAGGTGGAGCTAGTTAGGCTGAGTAGAGAGAGGGAGGTGAGCAGAGTGGAAGATAATTGAATGCAATTAATGTTGCTACCAGGGAGAGAGAGTGCTCATGACAGGACCCCCTCCAAGGGACGGCCCCAGAAGTCCCAAGAACAACATCATGCCGGGAGGGTGGAGGGGAGCAGGCGGCGGGTCAGAACTCCTCCGAGCGGTCCGAGTGAATCTCCTCATCCTCAGAAGGAGCTGGAGGGTCACGGTCGGGAGACAGGACAGGCACTGAGACAGGAGCAGGGGCGGGCCGGACGGCTAGGAACCCCTCTTGGACGGCCCCTACGGATTGCAGGCTGATCAGGATGTAGTCGGTGGAAGTCAGTGATAAGGGTCCGGTCCACTATCCTCCTGGCCGGGATCCAGGTCCTCTCCTCTGGACCATATCCCTCCCAATCAACGAGGTACTGGAGACCCCTACCCCTTCGCCTAGAGCGGAGCAGCCGCCGGACGGTGAAGACAGGACCGCCATCTACGAGGCGCGGAGGAGGTGGCGCCGGAGCTGCAGGGACCAGGGGACTTTCATGGACCGGCTTGACCTTGGAGACGTGGAAGGTGGGGGTGGACCCGCATGGAAGCGGGCAACTGAAGTCGGACCGCCGTTGGACTGATGACTTTCTGCACAGGAAAAGGACCAATGAAGCGAGGGGCCAGCTTTCGTGATACAACCCGCAGCGGCAGATCCCGGGCAGACAGCCAGACCTTCTGACCAACCCGGTAAGTAGGTGCTGGGGTCCTCCGTCGGTTGGCACCGACGGCGTAGCTGGTTCCAGACTTCAGGAGCACAGTGCGAGCCTGGGCCCAAGTGCGGCGGCAGCGGCGGGCATACGCAAGAGCAGACGGACAGGTGGCATCCGCCTCCTGGCTGGCAAACAGTGGAGGTTGATACCCGTAGACACACTGAAAGGGGGAGAGCCCGGTGGAGGAACTGGTGAGTGAATTATGGGCATATTCCACCCAGAGCAGGTGTTGAGCCCAGGCCCGGGGATTTTGGGAAGCCACACACCTCAGTGCCTTCTCCAGCTCCTGGTTCATGCGTTCAGTCTGGCCGTTTGACTGCGGGTGGAATCCAGACGATAGGCTGGCGGTGGCCCCAAGGAGATGACAGAACTCCTTCCAAAAGGTTGCTGAGAATTGCGGGCCCCGGTCTGACACTATATCCTGGGGTAGGCCATGGATACGAAACACATGTTCCAGGACCACCTGGGAGGTCTCTTTAGCAGAGGGTAGTTTGGGAAGGGGGCACGAAGTGGGTCATCTTACTAAAGCGGTCAACAATGGTAAGGATGACTGTGTGTCCGTCAGAGGGCGGAAGGCCCGTAACAAAGTCCAGTGAAACGTGGGACCAGGGCCTCTTGGGTATGAGTAGGGGTTGCAGCAACCCAGCAGGAGGCTGGTTGGGAGTCTTGTTTCGGTTACAAGTGGGACAAGCTCGGATGAATTCTCGGACATCCCGTCTCATCCCCCGCCACCAGAACCGCTGGCGGACCAGATGAAGGGTGCGAGTGATGCCGGGATGACAGGCCAGACGGGATTCGTGCCCCCCACTGAATCACAGGTGACCTGAGATTTGCTGGAACAAACAGACGGTTGGGGGCGCTGGTGCTTGGACCTGGCTGGTCCCGAAGAGCCTCCATGACCTGCTTCTCGATCTCCCAGGTGAGGGCCGCTACGACCAAGTGGCTGGGAAGAATGGGAGCTGTCATGGCGGTGGTCTCGTCCTTCTGAAACATCCGGGAAAGAGCATCAGGTTTGATGTTGCGAGATCCCGGGCGGTAGGAGAGCGTGAAATTGAAGCGCGTAAAGAACAGAGACCACCGCTGTTGACGGGAGTTCAGCCTCCTGGCTGTTTGGATATACTCCAGGTTCTTGTGGTCTGTCCACACTACGAATGGTTCCTTTGACCCCTCTAACCAGTGCCGCCATTCTTCAAGGGCGAGCTTGACAGCCAACAGCTCGCGGTTCCCAATGTCGTAGTTGCATTCGGCAGGGGTTAGCCGACGGGAGTAGAAGGCACAGGGGTGCATCTTGCCATCCTCAGCTGCTCTTTGAGAAAGCACTGCACCCACTCCCACGTCCGAAGCATCTACCTCCACCACAAACTGCCTTGCTGCATCTGGCATCTGGAGGATGGGAGCAGAAGTGAAACATGTCTTGAGGATATTGAAGGCCTTATCAGCAGCTGATGTCCATTGGTACGGTTGTTTAGTGCTGGTTAGCGCCGTGAGGGGTGCAGCCACTGTGCTATAGTTTCTGATGAATCTCCTATAAAAGTTGGCAAAGCCCAGGAACTGTTGCAACTTCTTCCGAGACTCAGGAACTGGCCAGGAAGTGACAGCCGACACCTTCGTGAGATCCATCTGAATGCTGCCCTCGGTCACCACATACCCCAGGAATGAAACGGTCTTGGCATGGAACTCGCACTTCTCTGCCTTCACGAAAAGAGAGTTCTCCAGCAGGCGGCGCAGGACCAACCGGACGTGGTGCGTGTGTTCTGACAGAGTCTTTGAGAATATTAAAATATCGTCAAGGTACACAAATACGAACGTATTTAGCATGTCCCTGAGGATATCATTCACTAGGGCTTGAAAAACTGCTGGGGCATTGGTGAGGCCGAAGGGCATGACGAGATATTCATAGTGGCCGGTTGGTGTGTTGAACGCTGTCTTCCATTCGTCTCCCTCCCTCATCCGCACCAGATGGTAGGCATTGCGAAGGTCCAGCTTAGTGAATACAGTGGCTCCCTGCAGCAGTTCGAAGGCAGACGAAAGTAAGGGCAGTGGGTAGCGATTCTTAACCGTGATGTCGTTCAGACCCCCGGTAATCTATGCATGGACGAAGAGAACCGTCCTTCTTGCCGACAAAGAAGAATCCCGCTCCTGCGGGGGAAGACGACGGTCTAATTATCCCGGAGGCAAGAGAGTCATTAATGTAGTCCTCCATGGCCTTTCTTTCCGGGGCTGACAGTGAATACAGACGACCCTTGGGAGGTGCTGTGCCAGGCAGGAGATCAATCGCGCAGTCATAGGGTCTGTGTGGGGGTAGAGATGTCGCCTTGGATTTGTTGAACACCTCTTTCAGGCTGTGGTAACAGGCCGGAACATTGGATATGTCGGAGGTAGCGCTAGATCCTTCCCGGTGAACGGGCAGGGTGGCCCCCTTAAACAGGTCTGGTGACAACTCCTTCCCCACTCACGGACTGTTCCTGTCTCCCAGTCGATGTGGGGGTTGTGCTGACGGAGCCACGGGTATCCAAGAATGAGTGGTTGGCCAGGTGAGTGTAGGAGGTGAAACTGGATGGACTCCTGGTGGTTTCCTGACAGCAGGATTGTCACAGGGGCGGAGATATGAGTGACAGTGCTAAGATGATGCCCATCCAGGGCTCGTGCAGGAATGGGTTGTGTCAGTTGATGATGGTTCACGCCCAGTTGCTGTGCAAGCTCAGGGTCCATGATGTTTGCTTCGCTCTCGGAATCCACAAGGGCGGCCAATGTATGAGTCTTGTCAGAAAGCTGAAGGCGGAGATGAAGCAGGGTCTTTCGGATGGAGGGAGACTGAAGGCTTGTTGAGCTCACCCGGATCTCCCCTACACCTGGTGAGCTGCGGCTTTTGCCGGACAAGTAGCGACACGGTGATTCTCGCCACCACAGTAGAGGCAAAGGTTGGAGCTTAGACGGCGCCGACGCTCCTCGGGAGTCAGAGAGGCACGGCCAATCTCCATGGGCTCAGGCTGATTGAGTTGGCTATGGGACTTGACAGGCAGGGGCTGGACAGAAGCGGTATCGACCCGAGTACGGATGGCAGGTTGACTGAGACGGCCCTTCTCCCTCCTCCGGGTCTGTATACGGCGGTCAATGCGAACGGCAAGGTCAATGGCGGCATCAAGCGTTGAGGGCGGGTCATGGGAAACAAGCTCGTCCTTGATATAGTCCGCCAGGCTATGGAGGAAGGCTTGCACCAGTGCCTCTGGGTTAAACGAGCTTTGACTGGCCAGGGTACGAAAGTCAATGGAGAAGTCTGCCACTGTCCGATTGCCCTGACGGATGGTGAGCAGAGCTTGTGACGCTTCGGCTGTTGGCGAGCCTAGGTCAAAGACCTTTAACATCTCCTCCTCAAAGGCACTGAAGGAGGCACAGGCTGGGGTTTGCCGGTCGAATTCCGCCGTTCCCCACAACCGAGCTCCGACCGGTGAGATGTGTGATGACATACCCCACCTTGGCTCCCTCTGTTGAGAAAGTCCTGGGCTGTAGTGCAAACTGGATTCGGCAGCTGCTCAAGAATGGTCTTACTTGCTTCTGGTTGCCATCAAAACGTTCCGGGTTCCCAATCCTTGGTTCAGGAGCGTGGGGATCTGGTGGCAGCACTGCCGGGCCTGCAGCATTGGGACCTCCAGCGGAGGGATGAAGGAGTATCGGTGGTACAGGAACAAAAGGACCAGGGGGGTGCAGGTGGAGTAGCCGGGCTTGAGAGTAGTTGCAGGGCTTGGGCTAGCTGTTGTTGCTGCAGTTGGAACTGTTGTTGCTGCTGGTTGAATAGCTGGAGAAGGGAAGCGATGTCGCCAGCCATCCGATTTATGTCTCCCTCAGAGCGTTCCAGTCGCTGTAGGGGCAGTCCTCTCTGGCTCTTCCTCCATCGTGGTCAGGGAGTGCGCTGGGTCCATGATGGTCAGATCGTTCTGTCACGAACAGAAGAGGACCCAAGAGCGCAAGTTCAAATTCAGAGTTCTTTATTCAAGGTTACAGGCGGGAAGAGGAGTCCCAGGGGTGTCAGGGGTCTTTCAGGGTCCTCCTGTGGGTACCTGTGCTCCGGGGGTCACCAAATGTCCGGGGGTGTCCAGTCCAAGTGCTTAGTGTGTGTGTTCCCCAGTGATGGAGCGGCGTATCGGGCTGAGGGTGGTGAAACGTCT
Organism: Coregonus clupeaformis; assembly: GCF_020615455.1. Lineage (NCBI taxonomy): Eukaryota > Metazoa > Chordata > Actinopteri > Salmoniformes > Salmonidae > Coregonus > Coregonus clupeaformis. The sequence continues at coordinate 554 of NW_025536019.1, read as the reverse complement.
GGGCACGCTCATCTGGTGGTCGGAGACCTGGGGGAACACACACACACAACAGCAATATGAATGGCAGGCAGAAGTACAGATCAGGGCTGGGCAAATATCGTGGTGAGAGACAGAAGGCAGAAACGAGTTACCGGAGGGGCTGAAGATCGGAGAGTAGTCGAGGTCCAGAAGGCAGGTTGGGATAGACGGGGCAGTAGAACAAGGGAGGCAGTCAAGAAAGGATCGGTATCACAAACAGGAGTCAGAGCGCAGACAGGCAGGTTACTGGTCCGGGTTTGAAGACGATCTGACAGGGCTTGGCTGAAAACCAGGGCTTGATATACTGGGAGAGGTAGTGGGGAAATGCAGTTCAGCTGGCAGAGTAATTAGAACAGAGTGAGGCAAGGTGAGGATGGTGAGTGGGAAATGCAGTGCAGCTGGCCAGGTAACAAGAGCAGAGCAGGGCAGGTGGAGCTAGTTAGGCTGAGTAGAGAGAGGGAGGTGAGCAGAGTGGAAGATAATTGAATGCAATTAATGTTGCTACCAGGGAGAGAGAGTGCTCATGACAATGATGG
>NW_025536018.1:0-69654 GCF_020615455.1 Coregonus clupeaformis | reverse complement strand
GAGAGGTTGTGTTTTCTCTAGCAGGAGGGTAAGCTTGGCTTCGTTTATGGTGTTGAGTTAAGCTTAAACCATGTATTTAGTTTGTAGGTAGGTATTGTAGTTTGGTATTATAGGTAGCTTACTCCGGTAGTTATTGTAGGTTGGTTATTGTAGGTAATTATTGTAGGTAAGGATTTTATTCGGCGGAGCCCAGTCGAAGCACGAGGCTAGCTTACCCACTACCTGGACCAACAAAGCTAGCTAGCTAGGGAGTAGCTACCGGGAACTTTTAGCAACAGTGGTTAGCTGTTTCCAATGTTATTTCACGCTTAAGAGTACCTGTAATTGAGCCAGCTAGCTGCCACCTTCAGCTGTTTTTTCTAACCTCATTATCATTAACGTTAGGTGGTCGGTAGCTGCTGTACCTAATTTCGACTACTGATTGCAGTCTGCCAGTTTGCCTTTATACATAGCTTGGGCTTTGTCGAGTAAGGCTTAAACTATGTATTTAGATTGTAGTTAGGTACTATAGGTAGGCATCGTGGGCTATATTATTAAGTAGTATAGGTAGGCATCGTGGGCTGTTGCGGGTAGCTGTTGTGTAGTTATTGTAGGTTACTTTTGTATTCGGCGGTGCCGGATGTAGCACGAAGCTAGCTCGCTAACTCACCTCCTGGATTAGCTGGCGAGTTGCTATTAGCACGGTAGCAACTAAAAACAATATCCTTTTAGCCAGCTACATTCGCTCACAGCGACGCCGTTTTTCAAACAAAGTCAACACAGTAGCCATTGCTAGCTAGCCAACACTACCAGCAGGCTGTGGTAGCTAAATACAATATCTTTGTGCTAGCTACCCAACGTTTAATCATTGCTGCGTTATGAAAGGTAGCTTGGCTTATATGGTGTTGAGTTAAGCTTAAACCATGTATTTAGATTGTAGGTAGGTATTGTAGTTTGGTATTATAGGTAGCTTACTCCGGTAGTTATTGTAGGTTATTATTGTAGGTAATTATTGTAGGTAAGGATTTTTATTCGGCGGAGCCCAGGCGAAGCACGAGGCTAGCTTACCCACTACCTGGACCAACAAAGCTAGCTAGCTAGAGGGTAGCTACCGGTAACTTTTAGCAACTGTGGTTAGCTGTTTCCAATGTTATTTCACATGCTTGAGAGTACCTGTGATTGAGCCAGCTAGCTGCTACCATTCAGCTGTTTTCTAACCTCATCCGAGGCATTAACGTTAGGTGGTTGGTAGCTGCTGTACTTAATTAGAGCTACTGATAACAGTCTGCTGTAGCTTACAACAATTCTAATTTCTAAAGTGGAAGTTGGGAGAGTTTTATTCGGGTGGTTCAGTGAAACAATTATAGTTTCTGAGGTGAAGTTGGGAGAGTTATATATTTATTAATTTTTTTGGTGAGGGAGGCCTGCTCTCTCCTTTCCCTGATGTTCAGTTCATTTCATCCCGATCTCCTCTGCATTATTGTAGCCATCTGTTGCAGCCTGTCAACTATGCCTCTGCCTATCCCTGTTCTCTCCTCTCCGCACAGGCTACACAAACGCCCCCACACCGCGTGGCTGCTGCCTCTCTAACCTGGTGGTCCCTGCACGCACCCCACACCTGGAGTTCCAGGTCTCAGGCAGCCTCTGGAACTGCCGTTCTGCTGCCAACAAAGCTGACTTCATCCCAGCCTATGCTAATCTCCAGTCCCTCGACTTCCTGGCGCTGACGAAACATGGATTACCACTGAAAACACTGCTACTCCTACTGCTCTCTCCTCATCTGACCATGTGTTCTCGCATACCCCGAGAGCATCTGGTCAGAGGGGGTGGCACAGGAATCCTCATCTCTCCCCAAGTGGACATTCTCAATTTTTCCCCTAACCCATCTGTCTATCTCCTCATTTGAATTCCATGCTGTCACAGTCACTAGCCCATTTAAGCTTAATATCCTTGTCATCTATCGCCCTCCAGGTTCCCTTGGAGAGTTCATCAATGAGCTTGACGCCTTGATAAGTTCCTTTCCTGAGGATGGCTCACCCCTCACAGTTTTGGGGGATTTCAACCTCCCTATGTCCACATTTGACTCATTTCTCTCTGCCTCCTTCTTTCCACTTCTCTCCTCTTTTGACCTCACCCTCTCACCGTCCCCCCTACTCACAAGGCAGGCAATACGCTTGACCTCATCTTTACTAGATGCTGCTCTTCTACTAATCTCACTGCAACTCCCTCCATGTCTCCGACCACTACTTTGTTTCCTTTTCTCTCTCGCTCTCCTCCCACACTACTCACTCTGCCCCTACACAGATGGTAATGCGCCGCCGCAACCTTCGCTCTCTCTCTCCCACTACTCTCTCCTCTTCCATCCTATCATCTCTTCCCTCTGCTCAATCCTTCTCCCCTCCAATCTCCTGATTCTGCCTCCTCAACCCTCCTCTCCTCCCTTTCTGCATCCTTTGACTCTCTGTGTCCCCCTATCCTCCCGGCCGGCTCGGTCCTCCCCTCCAGCTCCGTGGCTTGATGACTCATTACGAGCTCACAGAACAGAGCTCCGGGCAGCGGAGCGGAAATGGAAGAAAACTAAACTCCCTGCCGACCTGGCATCTTTTCACTCCCTCCTCTCTACATTTTCTTCATCTGTTTCTGCTGCTAAGGCCACTTTCTACCACTCTAAATTCCAAGCATCTGCCTCTAACCCTAGGAAGCTCTTTGCCACATTTTCCTCCCTCCTGAATCCTCCCCCCCCGCCCCCCTCCTCTCTCTCTGTGGATGACTTCGTCAACCACTTTGAAAAGAAGGTTGACGACATTCGATCCTCGTTTGTTAAGTCTAATGACACTGCTGGTCCTACTCACACTGCCCTACCCTATGCTTTGACTTCTTTCTCCCCTCTCTCTCTCAGATAAAATCCTGCGACTTGTGACTGCAGGCCGCCCCAACAACCTGCCCGCTTGACCCCATCCCCTCCTCTCTTCTCCAGACCATCTCCGGTGACCTTCTCCCCTACCTCACCTCGCTGATCAACTCATCCTTGACCGCTGGCCATGTCCCTTCCGTCTTCAAGAGAGCGAGAGTTGCTCCCCTTCTCAAGAAACCAACACTCGATCCCACTGATGTCAACAACTACAGACCAGTATCCCTTCTTTCTTTTCTTTCCAAAACTATTGAGCGTGCCGTCTTTAGCCAACTCTCTTGCTATCTCTCTCAGAATGACCTTCTTGATCCAAACCAGTCAGGTTTCAGGACTGGTCATTCAACTGAGACTGCTCTTCTCTGTGTCACGGAGGCTCCCTCCGCACTGCTAAAGCTAACTCTCTCTCCTCTGCTCTTGTCCTTCTAGACCTGTCTGCTGCCTTTGATACTGTGAACCATCAGATCCTCCTCTCCACCCTCTCCGAGCTGGGCATCTCCGGCGCGGCTCACTCCCTGGATTGCGTCCTACCTGACCGGTCGCTCCTACCAAGTGGCGTGGCGAGAAGCTGTCTCCGCACCACGTGCTCTCACCACTGGTGTCCCCCAGGGCTCAGTCCTAGGCCCTCTCCTTTTCTCCCTATACACCAAGTCACTTGGCTCTGTCATATCCTCACATGGCCTCTCCTATCATTGCTACGCTGACGATACACAACTAATCTTCTCCCTTTCCCCCTTCTGATAACCAGGTGGCGAATCGCATCTCTGCATGTCTGGCAGACATATCAGTATGGATGACGGATCACCACCTCAAGCTGAACCCTGGCAAGACGGAGCTGCTCTTCCTCCCGGGAAGGACTGCCCGTTCCATGACCTCACCATCACGGTTGACAACTCCGCTGTGTCCTCCTCCCAGAGTGCGAAGAGCCTAGGCGTGACCCTGGACAACACCCTGTCGTTCTCCGCCAACATCAAGAGCGGTGACCCGCTCCCTGCAGGTTCATGCTCTACAACATTCGGAGAGTACGACCCTGCCTTACACAGGAAGCGGCACAGGTCCTAATCCAGGCACTTGTCATCTCCCGTCTGGACTACTGCAACTCGCTGTTGGCTGGCCTCCCCTGCCTGTGCCATTAAACCCCTACAACTCATCCAGAATGCCGCAGCCCGTCTGGTGTTCAACCTTCCCAAGTTCTCTCACGTCACCCCCTCCTCCGCACACTCCACTGGCTTCCAGTTGAAGCTCGCATCCGCTACAAGACCATGGTGCTTGCCTATGGAGCAGTGAGGGGGAACGGCACCTCTGTACCTTCGGGCTCTGATCAGTCCCTACACCCAAACGAGGGCATTGCGTTCATCCACCTCTGGCCTGCTGGCTCCCCTTCCTCTGCGGAAGCATAGTTCCCGCTCAGCCCAGTCAAAACTGTTCGCTGCTCTGGCACCCCAATGGTGGAACAAGCTCCCTCACGACGCCAGGACAGCGGAGTCACTCACCCCCAAAATTGTAAAGTGGTTATCCCACTGGCTATAGGGTGAACGCACCAATTGGTGAGTCGCTCTGGATAAGAGCGTCTGCTAAATGACGGTAAATGTGCCCTTGAGCAAGGCACTTAACCCTAATTGCTCCTGTAAGTCGCTCTGGATAAGAGCGTCTGCTAAATGATCGTAAATGTGCCCTTGAGCAAGGCACTTAACCCTAATTGCTCCTGTAAGTCGCTCTGGATAAGAGCGTCTGCTAAATGACTAAAATGTAAATGTAAATGGGTCATGAAGAGATCATTCAGTTATACCTGATCGACTCTCCTGCGTATCCCGTGGTGTTGGGGCTTCCTTGGTTAATCACCCATGACCCTACCATTTCGTGGCAACAGAGGGCTCTCAAGGAGTGGTCTAACCAGTGTGTTGGGCGATGTCTAGGGGTTTCCATAGGGGCGTCCACGGTGGAAAGTCCGAACCAATTGCCCGCATTGCACATTCCTCCTGAGTATGAGGATTTGGCACTCGTGTTCAGCAAGACTAGGGCGACGTGATTGCCACCTCATAGACAGGGGGATTGTGCGATAGACCTCCAGGCAGGCGCTGCACTTCCACGGAGTCATGTTATCCTCTGTCTCAAGAGGAGAAGGCTATGGAGACATACATAGCCGAGTCTCTGAGACAGGGATACATACGGCCCTCCACTTCCCCTGCATCCTCGAAGTTTCTTTTTGTGAAGAAGAAGGATGGAGGGTTGCGCCCGTGTATTGATTACCGTAGTCTCAATCAGAGCACAGTGAAATACAGTTATCCACTCCCTCTGATTGCGAGTATGACGGAATCATTACACGGAGCGCTTTTCTTCACAAAACTGGATCTCAGGAGCGCCTACAACTTGGTGCGCATTAGGGAGGGAGATGAATGGAAGACAGCATTTAGTACCACCTCGGGTCACTATGAGTATCTCGTCATGCCATACGGGTTAATGAATGCTCCTTCAGTCTTCCAATCCTTTGTGGACAAGATCTTCCGTGATTTGCATGGGCAGGGTGTAGTAGTGTATATTGACAACATACTAGTTTACTCGTCTACACGAGCCGAGCATGTAGCCCTGGTGCGTCGAGTGTTGGGTAGGCTGTTTGAGCATGACTTGTATGTCAAGGCAGAGAAATGTCTGTTTTTCCAGGAGTCCATCTCCTTCCTGGGCCACCGATTGTCCGCGTCAGGGGTGGAGATGGAGATTGACCGCGTTTCAGCCGTGCGTAATTGGCAGACTCCAACCACGGTAAAGGAAGTGCAGCAGTTTTTGGGTTTTGCCAATTACTACCGGAGGTTTATCCGAGGTTTTGGACAGGTAGCAGCTCCCATCACCTCCTTGCTGAAGGGGGGCCTGGTGCGTTTGCAGTGGTCAGCTGAGGCGGACAGGGCGTTTGGTAAACTGAAGGACCTGTTCACCTCTGCTCCGGTGCTGGCGCATCCGGACCCCACGTTAGCGTTCCAGGTGGAGGTGGACGCGTCAGAGGCCGGTATTGGGGCTGTATTGTCTCAACGTTCAGGAACGCCCCCTAAACTCCGGCCCTGCGCTTTTTACTCTAAGAAGCTCAGCCCGGCGGAGCGTAATTATGACGTTGGGGACAGGGAGTTGCTAGCCGTGGTTCAAGCCCTAAAGGTGTGGAGGCATTGGCTTGAGGGGGCTCAACACCCTTTTCTCATTCTGACTGACCATCGTAACCTGGAGTACATCCGGGCAGCTAGGAGACTGAACCCTCGTCAGGCTAGGTGGACCATGTTTCTGGCCCGGTTTGTGTTTAAGCTCACCTACATCCCAGGGTCCCAGAACGGTAAGGCAGACGCCCTGTCCCGGCGATATGACACAGAGGAGAGGTCCATTGAGCCCACTCCCATACTGCCGGAGTCTTGTCTGGTGGCGCCGGTGGTGTGTGAGGTCGATACGGAAATCGAGCGGGCGTTACGTACCGACCCTACTCCTCCAGAGTGTCCAGTGGGGCGGACGTACGTTCTGCTCGAGATTAGGGATCGTCTCATATATTGGGCTCATATGTCACCCTCCTCTGGACATCCTGGTATTGGCCGGACAGTGCACTGTCTTAGCGAAAAGTACTGGTGGCCAACATTGGCTAAGGACGTGAGGGTTTATGTCTCCTCCTGCTCGGTGTGCGCTCAGTGTAAGGCGCCTAGACACCTGCCCAGGGGAAGTTACAACCCCTTCCCGTTCCAGCAACGGCCGTGGTCTCACCTCTCGGTAGACTTTGTCACGGACCTTCCCCCCTCCCAGGGGAATACCACCATTCTGGTCGTTGTGGATCGGTTCTCTAAAAGCCTGTCGTCTCATCCCAATGCCGGGTCTCCCTACTGCCCTACAGACTGCTGAGGCTTTGTTTACCCACGTCTTTCCGGCACTACGGGGTACCCGAGGATATAGTGTCTGATCGGGGTCCCCAATTCACCTCTAGAGTCTGGAGGGCGTTCATAGAACGCTTGGGGGTATCGGTTAGCCTTACCTCGGGTTTCCACCCTGAGAGTAATGGGCAGGTGGAGAGAGTGAACCAGGATGTGGGTAGGTTTCTGAGATCATATTGCCAGGACCGGCAGGAGGAGTGGTCGGGGTATATCCCTGGGCGGAGATTGCCCAGAATTCTCTTCGCCATTCCTCTACTAATCTGACCCCTTTCCAGTGTGTGTTGGGGTATCAGCCGGTTCTGGCACCATGGCATCAGAGCCAGATCGAGGCTCCTGCGGTGGATGAGTGGTTTCGGCGCTCGGAGGAGACATGGAACGCTGCGCATGTACATCTGCAGCGGGCTATCCGTCGGCAGATTGCGAGCGCCGATCTCCACCGCAGTGAGGGTCCAGTGTACGCACCTGGAGATCGAGTCTGGCTCTCGACTCGAAACCTGCCCCTTCGCCTGCCCTGCCGGAAGCTGGGTCGGCGGTTTGTGGGGCCATTTAAAGTCCTGAGGAGATTGAACGAGGTATGTTACAGGTTACAACTGCCTAATGATTATCACATTAACCCCTCGTTCCATGTGTCTCTCCTCAGGCCGGTGGTAGCTGGTCCACTCCAGGACAATGAGATACGGGAGATTCCTCCGCCCCCACTGGACATCGAGGGGGCTCCGGCGTACTCAGTCCGGTCCATCGTGGATTCGAGACGTCGGATGGGGGTCTGCAGTATCTCGTGGAGTGGGAGGTACGGCCCGGAGGAACGGTGCTGGGTGCCTAGGAGGGACATTCTAGATCCCTCCCTCCTGACGGAGTTCCACCGGAGTCATCCCATGCGCCCTGCTCCGCGTACTCCTGGTCGTCCCCGAGTCAAGGGGGGGGTACTGTCACGGATGCCGCCGAGGCTGCTCCTCCTCCTTGCTCGGGCAGGCTTCGGCGTTCGTCGTCCCCGGAGTACTAGCTGCTACCGTTTGATGTTTTCGATGTTTGTTTTGTCATGTCTAGTTAGTGCACCTGTTTCGTATTCTGTATTGATTGTGTCACCTATAAGTTCCCCTATGTTATGTTTGTATCTTGTGTGTTATTGTTCCACCTGTCGTGTTTTGATAGGTTCGGTGCCTTGGCTCTATATAGTTGTTTACGCACTCCGCGTATTTTGACTCTCCTTGTTGTTTTACGCACTGCGCATATTTTGTTCGCCTCCAGTGTTTTGAGGTCGTTTATTTTTGTGTCTATTTTCAAGTGTTAGTAAAGTCGTCTTGACTTATCCTCTGTGTCCTGCGATTGACTCTACCACCGCATCCACATCAGCACACTCTGACATTCACTTCAAGATACATCTCACATGTGTTACCTTTCTTTTACTACCAAGATGTTTATAGCCCTTGTCGTTTTGGAGCTATACTCTATTCAATTTGGGCATGCATTTTCGAGGCAGGCACTTTAGCCAGGTGCCTAGTGATTAAGAGGTTCACTTCCTGACTGATGTCTTGAGATGTTGCTTCAATATATCCACATAATTTTCCTTCCTCATGATGCCATCTATTTTGTGAAGTGCACCAGTCCCTCCTGCAGCAAAGCATCCAACAGCATGATGCTGCCACCCCCGTGCTTCACGGTTGGGATGGTGTTTTTCTGCTTGAAAGCGTCCCCTTTTTCCTTCAAACATAACGATGGTCATTATGGGCAAACAGTTATATTTTTGTTTCATCAGACCAGAGGACATTTCTCCACAAAGTACAATCTTTGACCCCACGTGCAGTTGCAAATCGTATTCTGGCTTTTTTATGGCGGTTTTGGAGCAGTGGCTTCTTCCTTGCTTAGCGGCCTTTCAGGTTATGTCGAGATAGGACTCGTTTTACTGTGGATATAGATACTTTTGTACCAGTTTCCTCCAGCATCTTCACAAGGTCCTTTGCTGTTGTTCTGGGATTGATTAGTTTTTTTCGAACCAAAGTACATTCATCTCTAGGAGATAGAACGCGTCTCCTTCCTGAGCGGTATGACGGCTGCGTGGTCCCATGGTGTTTATACTTGTTGTTTGTACAGATGAACGTGGTACCTTCAGGCGTTTTGAAATTGCTCCCATGGATGAACCAGACTTGTGGAGGTCTACAGTTTGTTTTCTGAGGTCTTGTCTGATTTCTTTTGATTTTCCCATGATGTCAATCAAAGAGGCACTGAGTTTGAATGTAGGCCTTGAAATACATCCACAGGTACTGTACACCTCCAATTGACTCAGATGAGGTCAATTAGCCTATCAAAAGCTTCTAAAGCCATAACATCATTTTTCTGGAATTTTCCAATCTATTTAAAGGCACAGTCAACTTAGTGTATGTAAACTTCTGGCTCAATGGAATTGTGATACAGTTAATTATAAGTGAAATAATCTGTATGTAAACAATTGTTGGAATAATTACTTGTGTCATGCACATTTACATTTTAGTCATTTAGCAGACGCTCTTATCCAGAGCGACTTACCGTTAGTGAGTGCATACATTTTCATACTGGCCCCCCGTGGGAAACGAACCCACAACCCTGGCGTTGCAAGTGCCATGCTCTACCAACTGTAGATGTCCTAAGTAGATGTCCTAACCGACTTGCCAAAACTATAGTTTGTTAACAAGAAATGTGTGGACTTCAACTGTACGTGAGAGTGCTATTCATTGACTACAGCTCAGCGTTCAACACCATAGTGCCCTCAAAGCTCCTCACTAAGCTAAGGACCCTGGGACTAAACACCTCCCTCTGCAACTGGATCCTAGACTTCCTGACGGGCTGCCCCCAGTTGGTAAGGGTAGGTAACATGCGTGCTCAGTCCCCTCCTGTACTCCCTGTTTACCCATGACTGCATGGCCAGGCACGACTCCAACACCATCATTACATTTGCTGACGACATAACAGTGGTAGGCCTGATCACCGACAACGATGAGACAGCCTATAGGGAGGAGGTCAGAGACCTGGCCATGTGGTGACAGGATAACAACATCTCCCTCAACGTGATCAAGACAAAGGAGATGATTGTGGACTACAGGAAAAGAAGGACCGAGCACGCCCCCATTCTCATCGACGGGGCTGTAGTGGAGCAGGTTGAGAGCTTCAAGTTCTTTGGTGTCCACATCACCAACAAACTATCATTGTCCAAACACACCAAGACAGTCGTGAAGAGGGCACGACAAAGCCTATTCCCCCTAAGGAGACTGAAAACATTTGGCATGGGTCCTCAGATCCTCAAAACGTTATACAGCTGCACCATCAAGAGCATCCTGACTGGTTGCATCACTGCCTGGTATGGCAACTGCTCGGCCTCTTACCACAAGGCACCACAGAGGTTAGTGAGTACGGCCCAGTACATCACTGGGGCCAAGCTTTTCTGCCATCCAGAACTTCTATACCAGGCCCTAAAAATAGTCAAAGACTCCAGTCACCCTAGTCATAGACTGTTCTCTCTGCTACCACACGACAAACGGTACCGGAATGCCAAGTCTAGGTCCAAAAGGCTTCTTAACAGCTTCTACCCCCAAGCCATAAGACTCCTGAACAGCTAATCAAATGGCTACCCTATCTATTTGCATTGTCACCCCCTCTTTTACGCTGCTGCTACTCTCTGTTTATTATCTATGCATAGTCACTTTAACTATACCTACATGTACAGTGAGGGAAAAAAGTATTTGATCCCCTGCTGATTTTGTGCATTTGCCCACTGACAAAGAAACGATCGGTCTATAATTTTAATGGTAGGTTTATTTGAACAGTGAGAGACAGAATAACAACAACAAAATCCAGAAAAACGTATGTCAAAAATTTTATAAATTGATTTGCATTTTAATGAGGGAAGTAAGTATTTGACCCCCTCTCAATCAGAAAGATTTCTGGCTCCCAGGTGTCTTTTATACAGGTAACGAGCTGAGATTAGGAGCACACTCTTAAAGGGAGTGCTCCTAATCTCAGCTTGTTACCTGTATAAAAGACACCTGTCCACAGAAGCAATCAATCAATCAGATTCCAAACTCTCCACCATGGCCAAGACCAAAGAGCTCTCCAGGGATGTCAGGGACAAGATTGTAGACCCTACACAAGGCTGGAATGGGCTACAAGACCATCGCCAAGCAGCTTAGTGAGAAGGTGACAACAGTTGGTGCGATTATTTGCAAATGGAAGAAACACAAAAAGAACTGTCAATCTCCCTCGGCCTGGGGCTCCCTGCAAGATCTCACCTCGTGAAGTTGCAATGATCATGAGAACGGTGAGGAATCAGCCCAGAACTACACGGAAGAATCTTGTCAATGATCTCAAGGCAGCTGGGACCATAGTCACCAAGAAAACAATTGGTAACATACTACGCCGTGAAGGGACGGAAATCCTGCAGCACCCGCATAGGGTCCCCCTGCTCAAGAAAGCACATATACATGGCTGTCTGAAGTTTGCCAATGAACATCTGAATGATTCAGAGGAGAACTGGGTGAAAGTGTTGTGGTCAGGATGAGACCAAAATCGAGCTCTTTGGCATCAACTCAACTCGCCGTGTTTGGAGGAGGAGGAATGCTGCCTATGACCCCAAGAACACCATCCCCACCGTCAAACATGGAGGTGGAAACATTATGCTTTGGGGTTGTTTTTCTGCTAAGGGGACAGGACAACTTCACCGCATCAAAGGGACGATGGACGGGGCCATGTACCGTCAAATCTTGGGTGAGAACCTCCTTCCCTCAGCCAGGGCATTGAAAATGGGTCGTGGATGGGTATTCCAGCATGACAATGACCCAAAACACACGGCCAAGGCAACAAAGGAGTGGCTCAAGAAGAAGCAAATTAAGGTCCTGGAGTGGCCTAGCCAGTCTCCAGATCTTAATTCCATAGAAAATATGTGGAGGGAGCTGAAGGTTCGAGTTGCCAAACGTCAGCCTCGAAACCTTAATGACTTGGAGAGATCTGCAAAGAGGAGTGGAACAAAATCCCTCCTGAGATGTGTGCAAACCTGGTGGCCAACTACAAGAAACGTCTGACCTCTGTGATTGCCAACAAGGGTTTTGCCACCAAGTACTAAGTCATGTTTTACAGAGTGGTCAAATACTTATTTCCCTCATTAAAATGCAAATCAATTTATAACATTTTTGACATGCGTTTTTCTGGTTTTTGTTTTGTTATTCTGTCTCTCACAGTTCAAATAAACCTACCATTAAAACTATAGACTGATCATCTATTTGTCAGTGGGCAAACGTACAAAATCAGCAGGGGATCAAATACTTTTTTCCCTCACTGTACATATTACCTCAATTACCCCGAGTAAACAGTGCCCCCGCACATTGACTCTGTACCGGTACCCCCTGTATATAGCCTCACTACTGTTATTTTTATGTTTATTTCACTGCTTTTATTTTTGACTTATCTATTGTTTACTTATTTTTCTTAAAACTGCATTGTTGGTTAAGGGCTTGTAAGTAAGCATTTCACTGTAAGGTCTACACCTGTGGTATTCGGTGCATCTGACAAATAACATTTGATTTGATTTATCAGGTCATATTTTCAGTATACAGCAACTTTTTTGGTATGTCTGAATATTGAATAGGCCTACACATTGGAAGTTGAGGAAAAAACAAGTTGTCCATATTTTAATGAAGCCAATTTAATTCCTAGTTTATAGCCTAAATGATTAATGTTTTTTTTGAAATTTGTTACGAGTTAAAACAAAACCTTCTAGCACAGACTGTACTCGCAGAGAGAGAGAAAGAGAGAGCTAGCCAGCCAGTGTTTGGCTTGACTTACAGTGACAGTGGGACATCCTGTGTGCCTGTTCCCCCAACGTTTACAATCGTCAGGCTTAACCAAATGGCAAGTGTGTGCCGTTAGAGGTTTCACATTTTTGTCAGTTTACTTAAGACAGCCTTTTCTCCATTAAATTATGTGGCGAAGACTAAATAAGGCCCTTTCGCGTGTGTCGCAGTCTGGCTGCAAATCTGTCTTCACTTTACACTGTTTCTAATGGTCGTATTTTTAGACACCCCTAGGTTCTGGTTGATGAAGAATGACAGAAAAAGGTTATTGTGCATGCCTGTGTGTGTGTCAGATACTTTATATTATCTATTAAAGACAAAAATATAAAAATGTTCCCTTAGAAGTATCTGTTTAGGATAACTACTACGTAGGTGTTTCCCATAAAATGTTATTGATAGAACATAGCGAGACAGAGGTTATGGTTGGTAAATGGATTCCTCTCACTACTTCCTCTTGAGGAGGGGGGCCCACGGAACGGCTAGTTTACTTACACATCACTTCCTCTCCTTCACTCCGGCTGCAGGCCTGGGGTGTGTCCCAACTGACACCTTATTCCCTACAAAGTGCACCACTTCTGACCAGGGCCCATAGTGCACTATGTAGGGTATAGGGTGCCATTTGGAATGCAGATCTTAGGTTGACATGCCGGCGCCACGCTTTGTGATGGCAACCAAGATAAACGATCTAACCAAGGACAGGAGGATACATGGAGGCTTAAAAGCCTTCTTTCGCTCTCTCTCCCAAATAAAAGTTCAAGAGACAGCGGGAGAGAAAGGGGGAAGGTGGGGGGATGTCATGGACGGGAGATGAAGACCAGCGATGGACAATGATTCTGCCATAAGACTCTCTATAGTTCGCAGCGAGCGGAACTATATGTGCAGAGAGCGGAAATACAGGACAGGTAGTTGGCTAAGGCATCTTGCCCATGTTGTCCCATGCCTAACCTACCAGGTAAAATCAACAGGAAGTTTTGATGTTAAACAGTGGACGTGGAACCACACAGACAGACAGACAGTTACACATGTGAAAACCCCTTCCCTCTGACTCTTAGTCTAAGCATCATTCCTCTCATATTACTTTGTAGGAAGCATCGACATTAGGCCAATATGAAGCCCTCCAGACTGCTTAGAAGGCCTCTGTTTTATCCACAGCCAAAGACATTCTCCATGGAAAATAACACGATAAACTGTCTGGGTTGTGTCTCTGAGTTATCACGTACAGTATATCAACATTGGATAAACTATAAGAGTTGTAACAGGATATCCCATTGACTAACATACACAGCATTTGTGGAGTATGTTGCTGTTTGTAATCTGGCTTTCTTAATTGCCCCTCAGGGGATTAAAAAAGTTGTATTGAATTGAAACAATATTCTCTTCCGTACTGTATATCAATAGTCACTGTAGATGAAGACTTACAGTGCATTCAGAAAGTATTCACACCTGTCACGGATCCACCCGGTACTGCTGCTCATTCCATTCACCAGCTCGGAGGTCTACGTCACCGCCCTTATAGGCGTCACTGACCTGGTTCCCTTACCACCAACCCCCGGACTGTCTTGTCTCATTACGCACACCTGGTTCCCATTCCCCTGAATAGTATGTGTATATATGTGCCCTCTGTTCCCATTGTCCTTATCGATTATTGTCCCATGTCCGTTGGTCTCGTGAGTACATTGTATTACAGTTTACTTGCCGAGTAATTGTGCACTTGTTATTACAGGTCTCGTCCTGTTATTATTTAGAGGTTTACACCTCGCTTCTTTTGTTTGGTTGAATAATAAAACACCCTATTACGTATTCCTCGCTGTCTTCTATCAGTATACAACGTGACACACCCGTTGACTTTTTCCACATTTAATTGTGTTACAGCCTGAATTTAAAATTGATTAAATTGAGATTTTTTGTCACTGGACTACACAAAATACCCCATAATGAGAAAGTGGAATTATGTTTTTCAAATATTTTACAAATTAATAAAAAATTAAAAGCTGAAATGTCTTGAGTGAATATTTAACCCATTTGTTATGGCAAGCCTAAATAAATTCTGGAGAAAAAATGTCCTTAACCAGTAACCTAATAAGTCTCTGTACACCACACATACAATTACAGTTGGAGTCGGAAGTTTACATACACCTTAGCCAAATACATTTATACTCAGTTTTTCACAATTCCTGACATTTAATCCTAGTAAAAATTCCCTGTTTTAGGTCAGTTAAGATCACCACTTTATTTTAAGAATGTGAAATGTCAGAATAATAGTACAGAGAATGATTTATTTCAACTTTTATTTCTTTCATCACATTCCCAGTTGGTCAGAAGTTTACATACACTCAATTAATATTTGGTAGCGTTGCCTTTACAGTGGGGAAAAAAAGTATTTAGTCAGCCACCAATTGTGCAAGTTCTCCCACTTAAAAAATGAGAGGCCTATAATTTTCATCATAGGTACACGTCAACTATGACAGACAAAATGAGGAAAAAAATCCAGAAAATCACATTGTAGGATTTTTAATGAATTTATTTGCAAATTATGGTGGAAAATAAGTATTTGGTCAATAACAAAAGTTTCTCAATACTTTGTTATATACCCTTTTGTTGGCAATGACACAGGTCAAACGTTTTCTGTAAGTCTTCACAAGGTTTTCACACACTGTTGCTGGTATTTTGGACCATTCCTCCATGCAGATCTCCTCTAGAGCAGTGATGTTTTGGGGCTGTCGCTGGGCAACACAGACTTTCAACTCCCCCTCCAAAGATGTTCTATGGGGTTGAGATCTGGAGACTGGCTAGGCCACTCCAGGACCTTTGAAATAATTCTAACGAAGCCACTCTTCGCGTTCGCAAGGCGTGTTTGGGATCATTGTCATGCTGAAAGACCCAGCCACGTTTCATCTTCAATGCCCTTGCTGATGGAAGGAGGTTTTCACTCAAAATCTCACGATACATGGCCCCATTCATTTTTTCCTTTACACGGATCAGTCGTCCTGGTCCCTTTGCAGAAATCAGCCCCAAAGCATGATGTTTCCACCCCCATGCTTCACAGTAGGTATGGTGTTCTTTGGATGCAACTTAGCATTCTTTGTCCTCCAAACACAACGAGTTGAGTTTTTACCAAAAAGTTCTATTTTGGTTTCATCTGACCATATGACATTCTCCCAATCCTCTTCTGGATCATCCAAATGCACTCTAGCAAACTTCAGATGGGCCTGGACATGTACTGGCTTAAGCAGGGGGACATGTCTGGCACTGCAGGATTTGAGTCCCTGGCGCGTAGTGTGTTACTGATGGTAGGCTTTGTTACTTTGGTCCCAGCTCTCTGCAGGTCATTCACTGCCTGGAGCCCCAGATCGAGGGGAGATTATCAGTGGTCTTGTATGTCTTCCATTTCCTAATAATTGCTCCCACAGTTGATTTCTTCAAACCAAGCTGCTTACCTATTGCAGATTCAGTCTTCCCAGCCTGGTGCAGGTCTACAATTTTGTTTCTGGTGTCCTTTGACAGCTCTTTGGTCTTGGCCATAGTGGAGTTTGGAGTGTGACTGTTTGAGGTTGTGGACAGGTGTCTTTTATACTGATAACAAGTTCAAACAGGTGCCATTAATACAGGTAACGAGTGGAGGACAGAGGAGCCTCTTAAAGAAGAAGTTACAGGTCTGTGAGAGCCAGAAATCTTGCTTGTTTGTAGGTGACCAAATACTTATTTTCCACCATAATTTACAAATAAATTCTTAAAAAAATCCTACAATGTGATTTTCAGGATTTTTTCTTCTCTCATTTTGTCTGTCATAGTTGACGTGTACCTATGATGAACATTACAGGCCTCTCCATCTTTTTAAGTGGGAGATCTTGCACAATTGGTGGCTGACTAAATACTTTTCTTCCCCACTGTATATTGTTTAATTTGGATCAAATGTTCGGGTAGCCTTCCACAAGCTTCCCCACAATACGTTGGGTGAATTTTGGCCCATTCCCTCCTACAGAGCTGGTGTAACTGAGTCAGGTTTGTAGGCCTCCTTTGCTCGCACACATTTTTTCAGTTCTGCCCTCAAATATCTATAGGATTGAGGTCAGGGCTTTGTGATGGCCACTCCAATACCTTGACTTTGTTGTCCTTAAGCCAAACTTTGGAAGTATGCTTGGGGTCATTGTCCATTTGGAAGACCCATATGCAACCAAGCTTTAACTTTTGACTGATGTCTTGAGATGTTGCTTCAATATATCCACATAATTTTCCCTTCCTCATGATGCCATCTATTTTGTGAAGTGCACCAGTCCCACCTGCAGCAAAAGCACCCCCACAGCACGATGCTGCCACCCCTGTGCTTCACGGTTGGGATGGTGTTCTTCGGCTTGCAAGCAACCCCCTTTTTCCCTCCAAACATAACAATGGTCATTATGGGCAAACAGTTCTATTTTTGTTTAATCAGACCAGAGGACACTTCTCCAAAAAGTACGATCTTTGTCCCCATGTGCAGTTGCAAACCGTAGTCTGGCTTTTTTATGGTGGTTTTGGAGCAGTGGCTTCTTCCTTGCTGAGCGGCCTTTCAGGTTATGTCGATATATAGGACTCGTTTTACTGTGGATATTGATACTTTTGTACCTGTTTCCTCCAGCATCTTCACAAGGTCCTTTGCTGTTGTTCTGGGATTGATTAGTGCTTTTCGCAACAAAGTACGTTAATCTCTAGGAGACAGAACGCATCTCCTTCCTGAGCGGTATGATGGCCTTGTGGTCCCATGGTGTTTATACTTGCAGTACTATTGTTTGTACAGATGAACGTGGTACCTTCAGGCATTTGAAATTGCTCCCAAGGATGAACCAGACTTGTGGAGGTCTACACATTTGTTGCTGAGGTCTTGGCTGATTTCTTTTGATTTTCCCATGATGTCAAGCAAAAGAGGCACTGAGGTTGAAGGTAGGCCTTGAAATACATCCACATGTACACCTCCAATTGACTCAAATGATGTCAATTAGCCTATCAGAAGCTTCTAAAGCCATGACATCATTTTCTGGAATTTTCCAAGCTGTTTAAAGGTACCATCAACTTAGTTTATGTAAACTTCTGACCCAATGGAATTGTGATACAGTGAATTATAAGTGGAAATAATCTGTCTGTAAATAATTGTTGGAAAAATTACTTGTGTCATGCACAAAGTAGATGTCCTAACCTACTTGCCAAAACTATAGTTTGTTGAACAAGAAATGTGTGGAGTGGTTGACAAACGAGTTTTAATGACTCCAACCTAAGTGTATGTAAACTTCCGACTTCAACTGTATCTGTAAGGTCCTCAGTCGAGCAATGAATTTCAAACACAGATTCAACCACAAAGAGCAGGAAGTGGACCTATTAGTAGATGAAAAAAAAGCAGACATTGAATATCCCTTTTAGCATGGTGAAGTTATCAATTACACCCAGTCATTACAAAGACACATGCGTCCTTCCTAACTCAGTTGCCGGGGAGGAAGGAAACTGCTCAGGGATTTCACCATGAGGCCAATATCAATCAATCAAATGTATGTATAAAGCCCTTTTAACATCAGCAGATGTCACAAAGTGCTATACAGGAACCCAGCCTAAATCCCCGAACAGCAAGCAATGCAGATGTAGAAGCACGGTGGCTAGGAAAAACTCCATAGAAAGACAGGCACCTAGGAAGAAACCTAGAGAGGATCCAGGCTCTGAGGGGTGGCCAGTCTTCTTCTGGCTGTGCCGGGTGGAGATTATAAGAGTACATAGCCATTTAAGGCCAGATTGTTCTTCAAGATGATCAAACGTTCATAGATGAACAGCAGGGTCAAATAATAATCACAGTGGTTGTAGAGGGTGCAACAGGTCAGTACCTCAGAGTAAATGTCAGTTGGCTTTTTTATAGCCGAGCATTCAGAGGTCTGAGACAGCAGGTGCGGTAGGTAGAGAGAGTCGAAACAGCAGGTCCGGGACAAAGTAGCACGTCCGGTGAACAGGTCAGGGTTCCATAGCCGCAGGCCGAACAGTTGAAACTGGAGCAGCAGCATGACCAGGTGGACTGGAGACAGCCAGAGTCATCAGGCCAGGTAGTCCTGAGGCATGGTCCTAGAGCTCAGGGTCCTCTGGGAGGGAGAGAGGGAGAGAGGGAGAGAGAGAATAGTGACTTTAAAACAGTTATATAGTTTAATGGCTGTGATAGGAGAAAACTGAGGATGGATCAACAACATTGTACTTACTCCACAATACATGCATACTGTTTGCATCAACGCACTAAAGTAATACTGCAAAAAGATGTGGCGAATCAAAACATATTTTGTCCTGAATACAAAGTGTTATGTTTGGGGCAAATCCAATACAACACATTACTGAGTACCACTCTCCAGATTTTCAAGTATAGTGGTGGCTGCATCATGTTATGTGTATGCTTGTAATCATTAAGGACTGGGGAGTTTTAGGATAAAAAATAAATGGAATGGAGCTAAGCACAGGCAAAATCCTAGAGGAAAACCCAGTTCAGTCTGCTTTCCACCAGACACTGGGAGATGAATTCGCCTTTCAGTAGGACAATAACCTAAAACACATGGCCAAATCTACACTGGAGTTGCTTACCAAGAAGACCGTGAATGTTCCTGAGTGGCCGACTTTCAGTTTTGACATAAATTTACTTGAGAAGTCCTGAAAATGGTTGTCTAGCATAGATCAGGGGTGTGAATACTTACGTAAATGAGATATTTCTGTATTTTATTTTCAATAAATGTGCAAACATTTCTTAAAAACATGTTTTCACTTTATCATTATGGGGTATTGTGTGTAGATGGGTGAGAATTTAGTTTTTTTCAGGCTGTAACACAACAAAATGTGGAGTAAGTCAACGGGTATGAATACATTCTGAAGGTGCTGTATAGGATACTTCATGGAGTTCTCAAAAGAGACAGACAGTTTCTGATTAATACTGACCTATAGTTTCCCATAGATGTTGGGGATCACTATATAATACGTTTAGTCAGCTTGACAAACACCAGACTGAAAAAGGCTGAAAAACTGCCTGTTTGTTTGTGATTAGGGCTGAGGAACGAGCTGCCCTCCCGCCCTCTCTTCCTGTTCCCTTCATTTACGTCATTTAGCAGACGCTCTTATCCAGAGCGACTTACAGTTAGTGAGTGCATACATAAATTATTTATTTATTTTATTAATTTTTTTCATACTGGCCCCCCGTGGGAATTGAACCCACAACCCTGGCGTTGCAAACGCCATGCTCTACCAACTGAGCTACATCCCTGCTGGCCATTCCCTCCCCTACCCTGGACGACGCTGGGCCAATTGTGCGCCGCCCCATGGGTCTCCCGGTCACTGCCAGCTACGACAGAGCCTGGTTTCGAACCAGGATCTCTAGTGGCACAGCTAGCACTGCGATGCAATGCCTTAGACCACTGCGCCACTCGGGAGGTGCAACCTCTTCATAGAGGTGCAACTCTCTGTTGTGTACAGTACTTTCTCCATGACCCTCATCTGTATTCCCCCGAAAACTGAATAGTACCATGCATATGTTTCAGTCAGTGCCCGGCCAGCACTCTCAAACAGCATTCCTTGTGTTTAGGAAAACATGTAAACTAACTGACATATGAAAATGTAAAAGTAAGCAGTCAGCCCCCCTGGCTTCCGTCCCGCTCAGCCAAGTGCCAATATGAAAGCTGGGTTTGTGTTGCTGGTCTGTCTGGTGTGTGTACAGTGGGGAAGAAAAGTATTTAGTCAGCCACCAATTGTGCATGTTCTCCCACTTAAAAAGATGAGAGAGGCCTGTAATTTTCATCATAGGTACACGTCAACTATGACAGACAAATTGAGAAAAAAAATCCAGAAAATCACATTGTAGGATTTTTAACGAATTTATTGCAAATGATGGTGGAAAATAAGTATTTGGTCACCTACAAACAAGCAAGATTTTGGTTCTCACAGACCTGTAACTTCTTCTTTAAGAGGCTCCTCTGTCCTCCACTCGTTACCTGTATTAATGGCACCTGTTTGAACTTGTTATCAGTATAAAAGACACCTGTCCACCACCTCAAACAGTCACACTCCAAACTCCACTATGGCCAAGACCAAAGAGCTGTCAAAGGACACCAGAAACAAAATTGTAGACCTGCACCAGTCTGGGAAGACTGAATCTGCAATAGGTAAGCAGCTTGGTTTGAAGAAATCAACTGTGGGAGCAATTATTAGGAAATGGAAGACATACAAGACCACTGATAATCTCCCTCGATCTGGGGGCTCCACGCAAGTTTCTCACCCCGTAGGTCAAAATGATCACAAGAACAGTGAGCAAAATCTCAGAACCACACGGGGGGCCTAGCGAATGACCTGCAGAGAGCTGGGACCAAAGTAACAAAGCCTACCATCAGTAACACATTACGCCGTCAGGGACTCAAATCCTGCAGTGCAAGACGTGTCCCCCTTCTTAAGCCAGTACATGTCCAGGCCCGTCTGAAGTTTGCTAGAGTGCATTTGGATGATCCAGAAGAGGATTGGGAGAATGTCATATGGTCAGATGAAACCAAATATAACTTTTGGTAAAAAACTCAACTCGTCGTGTTTGGAGGACAAAGAATGCTAAGTTGCATCCAAAGAACACCATACCTACTGTGAAGCATGGGGTTGGAAACATCATGCGTTTGGGGCTGTTTTTTCTGCAAAGGACCAGGACGACTGATCCGTGTAAAGGAAAGAATGAATGGGGCCATGTATCGTGAGATTTTGAGTGAAAACCTCCTTCCATCAGCAAGGGCATTGAAGATGAAACGTGGCTGGGTCTTTCAGCATGACAATGATCCCAAACACACCGCCCGGGCAACAAGGGTGGCTTCGTAAGAAGCATTTCAAGGTCCTGGGTAGCCTAGCCAGTCTCCAGATCTCAACCCATAGAAAATCTTTGGAGGGAGTTGAAAGTCCGTGTTGCCCAGCGACAGCCCCAAAACATCACTGCTCTAGAGGAGATCTGCATTGAGGAATGGGCAAAAATACCAGCAACAGTGTGTGAAAACCTTGTGAAGACTTACAGAAAACGTTTGACCTGTGTCATTGCCAACAAAAGGGTATATAACAAAGTATTGAGAAACTTTGTTATTGACCAATACTTATTTTCCACCATAATTTGCAAATAAATTCATAAAAAAATCCTACAATGTGATTTTCTGGATTTTTTTTCTCATTTTGTCTGTCATAGTTGACGTGTACCTATGATGCAAATTACAGGCCTCTCATCTTTTTAAGTGGGAGAACTTGCACAATTGGTGGCTGACTAAATACTTTTTCCCCACTGTATGTGCGTGAGTGCGTGTGTGTGCTGCTGCTGCTCCCACAAGGTGGACGGATAGTATTTTTCCTGGCAGCGCTTGAACAAACACTGACCAATTACATAGCCTCTGCCCGGTGTGTCAAATCGTGCTCTATGGTTTTAGTTTGCATTATATGAGATAGGCTTAGGAAGTAAATCTGGACGCTGAAAACAAAACAAAGAGATAGAGATATTTAATACGGGTTGCTGAGGTTTCCTATGGTTAGCATATCAATGCTGTGTGGGCAGCAGGTACAGCATATTCTGTCTGTCGGTAAGTTAAGCATGCAAACTCCTAGTTAGCTAAGCGAGAACCAACCAGACCCCGGTTCGAATACTATTCAAAATAATTTGAAATACTTCCTGGCACAATGGAACCAATCAGAATAGTCGCAAAACTGCAAACCCCCACCCATCTGGCACTCCAGGCAGGCTAAAGCAAACACTGAAAGTATTTTAAATATTTTAAATAGTATTTGAACCTAAGTCTGAACCAACAGACACATGGTCAAAGTAGGCTGCCAGTTAACAGCTTTCTGGTGCTTTGATCTGAAATATTCAAAAATATACATGCAACTTTCTGTAACTCTCTCTGAATATATGCAATAAATGTGTGGCTCTTTTCATTTTTTGGGAGTGTTTGAACTGCATTATTCATCTGAAGCTGTTTCAACTCCTCTCTCTACCAGAGCTGGATTATCGAACGGTCACGCTAGAGGTCGGGGGCCCCCCAGATAGCATATAATAGCAAAATGTGTAGAATTGCAGGAAATTAGCTTCAAAACTGCAACATGTTCTCTCAGCCTCATGGCAAAATGTGAACAAAAACATGAGATGAGCTTTAAAACAGCAAAAACGAAACCTTCCCCATGGCAAAAAGTGTTGAATTTGAAGGAAATTTGCTTTAAAAATGCAAAAATGTCTCTTAGCCTCATGACAAAATGTGTAGAATAGCATTATAACTGCACATTTTTCTCTCTACACTATGGCAAAATGTGTTGAAATGCAGGAAGTTAGCCGGGGTGTTTTTGTTGGGGGGAAGGTCGGTAGTCCCAAATGCGGTAGTCCGGCCCTGCTCTCATCCTACGGCACTCTCACCCCCAAGAGTGAACCAAGTACCCCTTCCCATTTCAAATGATTTTTTCTTGTTATTCTTTAAAGTGACTGTTATCCAAAGCTGGGTCTGGATGCGTCAGTCTGCAGGATGAGGTGTCTTCACATGCACGCTAGAGAGAGAGAGAGATGATGAAGCCTGCTTTTAAGAGAAGCTGACTGGTCTTTAAAGGGAAAGTAATCCACAAACAGTAGTGAGTGACTCATTTAAAGGTCCAACTGGATGTAATACTGTAGGTGCTGATGTGTGTGCTGAGGTGTGTGTGTGCTCCTGCATCCGTGTTGTGTTTGTGTTGTTTGTAATGTACCCTAAATGCCCTAAGCTCTCTCCTGGCCCCTTACTCTAAGTCTGAATTTGTCCTGCTAGGTGACCTAAACTGGGACATGATTAAACCACCTGACCAAGTCCTTAAGCAATGGGACTCCCTTCCTTCATGACCTGGCCTCTGTAAATTGGTATAGAATCAGCTTGATCCCCTCTGTCGAAGACGATTGGACCTTCTTTTTATGATATTTTACAGTGGTATTGTTAACAAACACGTCCCCATAAAGAAAAGGAGAATTAAAAACAGGTTCGACCGTGATCTGGCAGAGTACTCCACCTCAAATATTCCATTTGGCGAAAGGCTCGGCACACACCTACTCAGGCTGACTGGCTCCGTTCAGGCAAATGAGAAATAAGTGCACTCAGGCTTTCCGGAAGGCCAAAGTTAGTTACTTTAAGGAGCAGTTCTGTCTCTGTGGGTCTAACCCCAAGAAGTTCTGGAAACGGTTAAGAGACCTGGAAATGTTGATGATGTGGTTGTTACTGACAAGGAGCACATGGCTGAGCACTTTAATCACCACTTCATTAAGTCAATATTCCTATTTGACTCAGCCATGCCTCCTTGCCCGTCCAACATTTCTTCATCTCCCACCCCTTCTAATGCGACTAGCTCCGATGCTCCTCCCTCTTTTTCCCCTTCCCCGCTACAAAGTTTCTCCCTGCAGGCGGTCATTGAGTCCTAGATGCTAAAGGAGCTCCTTAAACTTGACCCCAAAAAAACATCTGGGTCAGATGGTTTAGATCCTTTCTTCTTTAAGGTTGCAGCCCCTATCATCGCCAAGCCTATCTCTGACCTTTTTATCCTGTCTCCTGTCTGGGGAGGTTCCCTTTGCTTGGAAGGCAGCCATGGTGCATCCTTTATTTAAAGGGGGAGATCAAGCTGATCCTAACTATTATAGGCCAATTTCTATTTTGCCCTGTTTATCAAAAGTGTTGGAAAAACTGGTCAATAATCAACTGACTGGCTTTCTTGATGTCTATAGTATTCTCTCTGGTATGCAAACTGGTTTCCGCTCAGGTTATGGATGTGTCACTGCAACCTTAAAGGTCCTAAATGATGTCACCATTGCCCTTGATTCTAAGCAATGTTGTGCTGCTATTTTTATTGACTTGGCCAAAGCTTTTGATACGGTAGTCCATTCATTTCTTGTGGGCCGGCTAAGGAGTATTGATGTCTCTGAGGGGTCTTTGGCCTGGTTTGCTAACTACCTCTCTCAAAGAGTGCAGTGTATAAAGTCGGAACATCTGCTGTCTCAGCCACTGCCTGTCACCAAGGGAGTACCACAAGGCTCGATCCTAGGCCCCACGCTCTTCTCAATTTACATCAACAACATAGCTCAGGCAGTAGGAAGCTCTCTCATCCATTAATATGCAGGTGATACAGTCTTATACTCAGCTGGCCCCTCCCCAGATTTTGTGTTCAACACTCTACAACAAAGCTTTCTCAGTGTCCAACAAGCTTTCTTTGCCCTTAACCTTGTTCTGAACACTTCCAAAACAAAGGTCATGTGGTTTGGTAAGAAGAATGCCCCTCTCCCCACCGGTGTGATTACTACCTCTGAGGTTTAGAGCTTGAGGTAGTCACCTCATCAAGTACTTGGGAGTATGGCTAGACGGTCACACTGTCCTTCTCCCAGCACATATCAAAGCTGCAGGCTAAGGTTAAATCTAGACTTGGTTTCCTCTATCATAATTGCTCCTCTTTCACCCCAGCTGCCAAACTAACCCTGATTTAGATGACCATCCTACCCACACTAGCTTATGGAGACGTAATTTATAGATCAGCAGGTAAGGGTGCTCTCGCTGCTAGATGTTCTTTACCATTCGGCCATCAGATTTGCCACCAATACTCCTTATAGGACATATCACTGCACTCCTAAACTGGTCATCTCTGTATACATGTCGCAAGACCCACTGGTTGATGCTTATTTATAAAACCCTCTTAGACCTCACTCCCCCTATCTGAGATACCTACTGCAACCCTCATCCTCCACATATAACACGCGTTTGCCAGTCACATTCTGTTAAAGCTCCCCAAAGCACACACATCCCCTGGGTCGCTCCTCTTTTCAGTTTGCTGCAGCTAGCGACTGAAACAAGCTGCAAAAAACATTCAAACTGGACAGTTTTATCTCCATCTCTTTATTCAAAGACTCAATCATGGACACTTACTGACAGTTGTGGCTGCTTCGCATAACGTATTGTTGTCTCTACCTTCTTGCCCTTTGTGCTGTTGTCTGTGCCCAATAATGTTTGTACCATGTTTTGTGGTGCTACCATGTTGTTCTGCTGCCATGTTGTTTGTCATGTTGTGTTGCTACCATGCTGTGTTGTCATGTATTGCTGCCATGCTATGTTGTTGTCTTAGGTCTCTCTTTATGTAGTGTTGTGGTGTCTCTCTTGTTGTGATGTGTGTTTTATCCTATATTTGTATTTTATTTGTAATTTTTGATCCCAGCCCCGGTCCCCGGAGAAGCCTTTTGCCTTTTGGTAGTCGTCATTGTAAATAAGAATTTGTTCTTAACTGACTTGTTTAGTTAAATAAAGGTTAAATAAAAATAACAAAAATAAACACCTTGTTTACGACAAATACAAACTGCACCAAATTGGAAATGACATAGACCTACATCAGTGTCTGCCCATTCTTAAAACTAATATAATATAGTATATCATATACAGTATAAACATGGTGTTCCACAGTGTACAGTATCAGAGACTTTAGAGTTACATTTTTATTTTATTTTATTTTTTTTACATTTTATCGTTTTAGAGTTGAGGGACTTCAATATCTAGTCTGCTCTCTGCAGCCCCTCATCTAGTAGACGTCGGTGCAGAATATTCCCTTATTTTTTTCTCTTTAATGAGCCATAATAAATACCAAAGGGATAACACTTCACATCATTAGTATTGGTTTTGTCACATCTTCTTTCGTCAGTATGTAATACCCTGTTAAAACATGTATTTAGAATTATGGTTTAAGTAATAATAATATGTGGATTTATATTTTGTATACCTTGTATACATTTAATCAGATTTGTTTATTTTCATAAACTCTACATTTTACTACAGCCTTCGCTGTTGGGCCTATGTTGGTTAAATTATTATGTACTGTTACTTTCAATATGTTGGGACAGTTTCTGTTCACATGAAGGGTTTGGAACTGTTGGTTTCAAGGGGTTTTTACAAAACCGTGTGTAACTGTGGGGTTAGCCTAATGTATTTTTAGCTCCAACCGCGCCAACAAACATTTTCAGTTCAGCACCCAGATTTAGTTGTAGGCTATCTTAAAATTGTATTGTATCATGTGTATTGCAGATTGTATCAAGTGTATCATTTATCATTCATTATTTTCTATATAAGCATTTTTTCTGTAGGTAAGAACCCTGGTCTCTGGTCTCTATCCTGGTTCGTACAAACACTTCTGTGGTGAGAAGTCTGATGATGGCCAGAGAAAGAGTTCATCCTGTTATCAAAGAAGCTTATGAGAAGATGAAAGAGATCCCAACTGATGTTGATGACCAGAAAGAGGAACAGTATGGTTTTCACAGACAAAACCTGTAACAGTCCCCCTGGTGGACTACAAGAGTCACCGGGATTCCAAGTTCCTGGATCACCTTGTACTCAGACCATTTTGGTAGATAGGCCTGAAGAATCCCAGTGTCCAGAAGATTCCCGGTTTCCAGAATAACTTCTTGTGAGAACTGAAATTCTGACTTCTACGGTAGTGTGGTCTAGAAGAATAACAGTTACAGTCAGGAATGTATCGTCAAGGGAGTTAACCATAAAGCGTGGCATGCCCATTGCTTACCTGTTTCCTGTAGATGTAGCTCCTGTTCCTGCTGCCCCCTGAGGGGAGTAGCGCAACTTACCTGAGAAGCTGACTTCTTCTTCATTCAACTTTGGTGACTCACCATTATCTGAAGAATGGAAGAGGAGTTAACTGACAAGATGATGGAACGAAAATAAGTTTTCTCAACTCATGAGTTTGACATTGGTTGTTCCAAGAGTACTCGCCATACCATTCGAGTCACTGATGACAAACCGTTTAGGGAGAGGTCTCGATGGCTATCCCCAGCTGATGTGAAGATGTAAGGAAACATCTGAAGAACCTTAAAGATGCTGAAATCATCTCTCCGTCGAGAAACCCCTTTGCATCGACGATTGTAGTGGTGAGGAAAGAACGGAAACATACGGCTGTGTGTGGACTACAGAATGCTCAACAGACATACAGTTCCTGACCAATACACGTTCCACGAATTGAAGATGCCCTGACCAGTCTGCAGCGATAAGCCATCCCATCTGGTTTGGGCTTAGTGGAACTATCATTTGATTTTCAACAGGACAACGACCCAACACACCTCCAGGCTGTGTAAGGGCAGTTTTACCAAGAAGGAGAGTGATGGAGTGCTGCATCAGATGACCTGGCCTCCAAATCTCCCGACCTCAACCAAATTGAGATGGTTTGGGATGAGTCGGACCGCAGAGTGAAGGAAAAGCAGCCAACAAGTGCTCAGCATATGTGGGAACTCCTTCAAGACTGTTGGAAAAGCATTCCAGGTGAAGCTGGTTGAGAGAATGCCAAGAGTGTGCAAAGCTGTCATCAAGGCAAAGGTTGGCTATTTGTTTAACACTTTTTGGTTACTACATGATTCCATATGTGTTATTTCATAGTTTTGATGTCTTCACTATTATTCTAGAATGTAGAAAATAGTAAAAATAAAGAAAAACCTTTGAATGAGTAGGTGTTCTAAAGCGTTTGACCGGTAGTGTATGTCTTGACCTCAGAAAAACTTATGCTACTGGTCATCGTTGGCTTGCTGCGTTGTCTACCGCTACGACTTTAGTCTTAAGTACAGGCCGAGAAAACAGAACATTGATGCCGACTCCCTATCCCGTCGTCCACATGAGAAATCTAAATGAAATCAGATTGGAGAAACATTCCCGCATCAGGCGTGAGAGCCATGTGCCAGATGTCCACTGTGATCAGACCGACTCATCGATCATCTGAAGACAGAATGATTGACCAATTGGGTGTTTCTATGCATGCCATTCCTCAAGCATACTGCAACCTGACTACGTTGAGTGCTCCTCAGCTGCCAATGTTGAGTCCATCTGAGCTGTTAGCTGCTCAACAAGAAGATCCCTGCATAGGTGAGGTGTGGTCTGCTCTAGCGAAGGGTGATGTCACAAGAGTAATAAAGACGTGACATCCAGCAATCTCTCTACTCCTGAGAGAATGGGAGAAACTAAAGATTGAAGACCAAGTGCTATACAGGATTACTAATCCTCTACATAGACCTCGTCGCACTCAGCTACTTCTGCCAGAGATGTTTAGAGAAGTGGTATTGAAGTCACTACAAGATGGATCAGGAAATCTGGGGGATTCAACTAGATTTATGGATTAGTAAGAGACCGTTTCTACTTGCACGTATGAAACCGGAGGTCGACGACTACTGCAAGTCCTGTGCTCACTGTATCCAGAGAAAGACTCTACCCAAGTGAATTGCTCCTTTTTCTCATATACATAGTGATGGACCTTTTGGATCTTGTCTGCATGGATTTCCTGTCCATTGATCCAGATTCCAGTAAAACAGCGAATGTCCTGGTCATTACAGATCACTATACCACATATGCTCAAGCCTTTCCTACTAAGGATCAGGAAAGCATCCACGGTAGCAAATGTGTTGTGGGAAAAGTACTTGATCCATTGCGGCCTACCCCGAGGAATGCATAATCAGGGTAGAGATTTTGAGAGCCGCCTTATACATGAAATGTTGAGCATGCTTTCAGTCGAGAAGTCAAGAACAACGCCGTACCATACTCAGGGAGATCCACAACCTGAGAGATTTAATGGAACGTTGTTGAACATGCTTGGAACACTGGATCCAAAAATAAAGAGCAAATGGAGTCAGCATATTGGATGTCTTGTACAATTGCACTCAGAATGAAGCAACCGGGTACTCTCTGTACTTTCTCATGTTTGGCAAATGATACCTATAGACTTATTCTTCGGAGTCTCAAGTGATGGAGCATCAAAGAAGACTTACCTAAAGTACGTGTCAGACATGAGTAAAGAGTTGCAAGCTGCATACAAACTCGCAGAGACCACTGCTGACAAACAGAACAAAGGAAACAAACAAAGATATGATCTGAAGATTCGCTATTCCCATCTTATGCCTGGAGACAGAGTCCTGACACAGAATCTAGGACTGAAAGGAAAGCACAAGCTGAGCGGATCGCTGGGCTTCTACGCCGTATGTTGTTGAAAGTCAAATGCCAAACTTAGCTGTGTTCGGTTCAAACCAGAGAATGGAGATGGACTCATCAAAATCTTCCTCGGAATCACCTGTTACCAGGACAGCAAGTGCACCTAGATCCAGTGGCTGACATTGAGCCAACACCGAGTCGAAGAACCCTGCAAAGAAGAAGAAAGAAAAAAAGAAGCAGAGCGAAGTGAATTGGAACATTCCTGAAAGCAGCACTTCAAGCGGAGAAGTGACTAATCCAGAGAAATCTGAAGAACTTGATGTTGTCAATTCAGAGAATGAAGACATTGGAGCATGGTACGATCGACCTGACACAAACTGCCAAGACAAACAAGATGAAGAAATGTCAGAAACTTACAGCTTGGACTTGGACATTACATGGAATGGAATGACTGGAGAACCTGAGGCGAGATCAGAAGAAAAAGTCCACTGAAGAAACGGAGTCCACTGAAGAAACAAATAAAGCTGAAGAAGCAACAGAAACAACTCAAGCTGAGGAAACAAATGAGGGTGAAACAAATGCGGATGAAACAAATGAGGTTAAGAAATCAGATTCAGTTGAAGACAACTCAGAAGAAATGAAGGAAGCAGAAGCAGAGATAAGAATATCTCTAAGAACTAAGAAAGCTCCTACACTACTGAACTATGACACACCTGGAGTTGCTAGTGTGGTGTCTGTTCCTGTAGTGAGATATATCACCTCTATATACATTTCCATTTCCATTTACGTCATTTAGCAGACGCTCTTATCCAGAGCGACTTACAAATTGGTGCATTCACCCTATAGCCAGTGGGATAACCACTTCACAATTATTATTATTCTTTTATTTTTTTTAGGGGGGGGGTAGAAGGATTACTTTATCCTATCCCAGGTATTCCTTAAAGAGGTGGGGTTTCAAATGTCTCCGGAAGGTGGTGAGTGACTCCGCTGTCCTGGCGTCGTGAGGGAGCTTGTTCCACCATTGGGGTGCCAGAGCAGCGAACAGTTTTGACTGGGCTGAGCGGGAACTATGCTTCCTCAGAGGAAGGGGAGCCAGCAGGCCAGAGGTGGATATACAAGTGGATTGGGTAGTACTATGTGTAGGCCTATCCCTTATTCCCTTTCAGTTGTTCCAAGGAACAGAACAGAAGGGTTAACACATTTCCTGTGTTTGTACATACTATGTTCTTGGTCTACTTGTCATGAGGACATTTTTTGACATTTTTAGTCATTTAGCAGACGCTCTTATCCAGAGCGGCTTACAATTAGTGAGTGTATACATTTTTCATACTGGCCCCCCCGTGGGAATGCCTATTTTTGGTAGGGGGAGTGTGTAATACCCTGTTAAAACATGTATTTAGAACTATGGTTTAAGTAATAATAATATGTGGATTTATGTTTTCTATACCTTGTATACATTTAATCAGATTTGTTTATTTTCATAAGCTCTACATTTTACTACAGCTTTTGCTGTTGGGCTTATGTTGGTTAAATTATTATGTACTGTTACTTTAAATATGTTGGGACAGTTTCTGTTCACGTAAAGGTGTGTGATCGTTTGGGCCAATCAAGATGGACTATGGGTGGTGTGCAGAGGGCTTCGCAGGTTTTTCCGTTGTTGCTGGGAAGAGAGAGAAAGAAAAGGTCGAAAGGAAAGATGCTCTTGTGAAGTGGGAAGACATTTTGTGTACCAAAAATAGTTTTTTCCCCGAATTGGGTTTAACTGCGCTCTACTTTACTCACCTTGACAAAATATTTATAGTTTAATATTTTAGGGAGAGAGTTGTCTCAATTCTCTTGCTGGTTGGCTGGATTAACAAAGGTTCCAGACGCTTCTGGAGCTAGCTTGGGTTCGTCGGATCGGGAGCTGGAGAGGACTGTTTGGTCTGAGGGAATTTGAGGCTTCGTTAAAGCTGGACATCTTTTTTTCGGATGCATGCCTGGCACTTTCTGCCAATTGGATTATAAATAGGCAACGGCCTTGGAACTGTTGGTTTCAAGGGGGTTTCTAGAAACCGCAAGTAACTGTGGAGTTACCTAATGTTTTTGGAGCTCCAACGGCGCCAATTAACATTTTCAGTTTAACATCCGGGTTTAGGCTATCTTAAAAAGTTTATTGTGTCATGTGCATTGCAGATTGTATTTAAGTGTATCATTCATCATTCATTATTCTTCTAAATAAACATTCTATCTGTAGGTAAGTGTTACAGGTGGGGGTCGCAGTTCTGGAGAGACCCACTAGGTGTCATCCTCAGACAACCGTAGGCACCTCCTTACTCACAGTCTGGACTAATCATCATCCTATTGGTGTCACCTGTGTCTACCTGTTCACCTGTGTATTTATGCCCTCACTTCCCTGTGTTCCCTTGCTCCGTTTTCTCTGCTAGTTTCTCTATGCTCAGCAGTACTAATCAGTGTCTGATCGGACAAGTATGTACAGGTACTAGAAGTGTTCTCCCTGTTTCTTTATTATTTC
Organism: Coregonus clupeaformis; assembly: GCF_020615455.1. Taxonomy (NCBI): domain Eukaryota; kingdom Metazoa; phylum Chordata; class Actinopteri; order Salmoniformes; family Salmonidae; genus Coregonus; species Coregonus clupeaformis. The sequence continues at coordinate 37,594 of NW_025536018.1, read as the reverse complement.
AGTCATAGTTACTATTTCATATTTTGGCTGTCAGCCTGTTTTTGGAGACCTATTTGCTCCACCTTTCTTTTATCGTGTTAAGTCCGTTGTTTTGTATCCTGGCTCGGGACCACCAGTAAAGATCCTTGTTTCACCATCTCTACCTACTGCCTACTACCTATCCTGCACTGCACCTGGGTCACACCTCACACCAACCCTTACAGGTAAGAACTCTGGTCTCATACCAGGTTTATTATACTGTATACTGAAAGTGTCCTTTTCACCATACTTACTGTATTTATCTGAGCCTGTGGTGAGAGGGGTTACATATATATTTCAAGTGTTATATAATTATATTCTCTTTGCTGCATCTTGTCAATTGAGCTTTTTCACTGCATCGTTGTCGTTGTACTATGGTTGTGATTCTATGGATGAAAATAGATTTACATTGGGGATTGGATATTGGGATTGGGATTTTGATTGAAAAAGGTCTGGGAGATGGAATTGGTCTAGTATCAACCTCTGTTATAGTTGGGTTTAGTCAAAGACAAGTACTGCATGATCTGGTTATTGACAAAGGTTTTATCTTGACGCAATTAAGATTAATAAACAAATCATTGACCTACAATGATACACAATATTATGATTTGAATGCATTCCTGCTGTTTGGTGAAAGCTAAAGATAAAGGTTTTGGATGTTTTTGCATCGATCCTCCATGTAGGCTGGATGTGCCTCTTCTTGAGCCACTCCTTTGTTGCCTTGGCCGTGTGTTTTGGGTCATTTCTATGCTGGAATACCCATCCACGACCCATTTTCAATGCCCTGGCTGAGGGAAGGAGGTTCTCCCCAAGATTTGACAGTACATGGCCCCGTCCATCGTCCCTTTGATGCGGTGAAGTTGTCCTGTCCCCTTAGCAGAAAAAACACCCCCAAAGCATAATGTTTCCACCTCCATGTTTGACGGTGGGGATGGTGTTCTTGGGGTCATAGGCAGCATTCCTCCTCCTCCAAACACGGCGAGTTGAGGTGATGCCAAAGAGCTCGATTTTGGTCTCATCTGACCACAACACTTTCACCCAGTTCTCCTCTGAATCATTCAGATGTTCAATGGCAAACTTCAGACGGGCCTGTATATGTGCTTTCTTGAGCAGGGGGATCTTGCGGGCGCTGCAGGATTTCAGTCCTTCACGGCGTAGTGTGTTACCAATTGTTTTCTTGGTGACTATAGTCCCAGCTGCCTTGAGATCATTGACAAGATCCTCCCAATTAGTTCTGGGCTGATTACTCACCGTTCTCATGATCATTGCAACTCCACGAGGTGAGATCTTGCATGGAGCCCCAGGCCGAAGGAGATTGACAGTTCTTTTGTGTTTCTTCCATTTGCGAATAATCGCACCAACCATTGTCACCTTCTCACCAAGCTGCTTGGCGATGGTCTTGTAGCCCATTCCAGCCTTGTGTAGGTCTACAATCTTGTCCCTGACATCCTTGGAGAGCTCTTTGGTCTTGGCCATGGTGGAGATTATGGAATCTGATTGATTGATTGCTTCTGTGGACAGGTGTCTTTTATACAGGTAACAACCTGAGATTAGGAGCACTTCCTTTAGAGTGTGCTCCTAATCTCAGCTCGTTACCTGTATAAAAGACACCTGGGAGACCAGAAATCCCTTCTGATTGAGAGGGGTCAAATACTTATTTCCCTAATTAAAATGCAAATCAATTTATAACTTTTTTGACATGCGTTTTTCTGGATTTTTTGTTGTTATTCTGTCTCTCACTGTTCAAATAAACCTACCATTAAAATTATAGACTGATCATTTCTTTGTCAGTGGGCAAACATACAAAATCAGCAGGGGATCAAATACTTTTTTCCCTCACTGTATATGTAAGTTAAAAATGTTGAAACTATTGTTACCATTTCCTAGGTAGTATGGTTAAAACAACGCTACGTTAGGTGTTAGTATCCTAACACATTAAAACTATCTTGGAATTATTTTAAATAGAAATATTGATATTTTTATTATGATTATAACCTTGAATGCAAAGATCGTGATTGATAGCATAAACATAATATATTTTTGTAAGGTTATGGGATTAGTAATCCCATTAGGAGGGATATGATGTATAGTTTTAATGGAATTTTAGATAAAACTGGGTTAATCAGGAACATAGTTAGAATTATTTATTACTGGGCCAGGAATGTAATTGGATCATTTCACTGTGTGTGTGGGGGTAAAGAGGGAATCTGACCTAGGGTCAGATTGCTTGCTCTTACTTAGATCCATGGTTGTCTTATCATATCAGAGACTGAAACTGGCTTGGGCCTTTTGTTTCTATCTTCAAGCACAGTGAAAAGAGCCGTGTTTGAACAGAGTTTAAACTAAACATGAGTGTTTTTGCAAGTTAAGGATTGATTTATTGTAGTACTCTGAACTTAATGAAAGTCTAATTTAGCCACCCTCAGAGACAAAGGAAGTGGGCGGAGCAATAAAAGAGCAGGAAACTGAAGAGGGCACTATATAAGATGGCGGGAAAGAAGAATAGGGGGTTCCAATCTGCAGATTGACCTGGCTTTGTTGAATTAAAAATAAAGCCATTCTTGATGCAACAAAACTCTGTAAGACCTTTGATTTTTAATAAAGTATAGTGGTTATTTTCCACAACAATCTCTAGGCCATCAGACTGTTAAATAGACATCACTAGCACATTAGAGGCTGCTGCTACTTATTGAAATCACTGGCCACTTTAAGAAATGGAACACTAGTCACTTTAATAATGTTTACATATCTTGCATTACTCATCTCATATGTATATACTGTATTCTCTAATATTCTACTGTATCTTAGTCGTTCTGTCATTGCTCGTCCATATATGTATATATTCTTAAATTCCATTCCTTTCTGTGTATTGGTTATATGTTGTGAAATTGTTAGATATTACTTGTTAGATATTACTGCACTGTCGGAGCTAGAAGCACAAGCATTTCGCTACACCCGCAATAACATCTGATAAACACGTGTATGTGACAAATAAAATGTGATTTGATTTTGATTTCATTTGATGTAGTGTATGTATCGCTCCACCTTCCTCAAACTCCAGTGCCCTACTTTGGTTGACCATTTTACCAATGTCTATGGATTGTACAGTTGTGGTCAAAAGTTGAGAATGACTCCAGTCTGCTGCCTAAAAATATAATGATGGAATTAGCATATATTCCAGAATGTTATGAAGAGTGATCAGATGATTGCAATTAATTGCAAAGTCCCTCTTTGCCATGAAAATGAACTTAATCCCCCAAAAACATTTCCACTGCATTTCAGCCATGCCACAAAAGGACCAGCTGACATCATGTCAGTGATTCTCTCGTTAACACAGGTGAGAGTGTTGACGAGGACAAGGCTGGAGATCACTCTGTTATGCTGATTGCGTTAGAATAACAGACTGGAAGTTTTAAAAGGAGGGTGGTGCTTGAAATCATTGTTCTTCCTCTGTTAACCATGGTTACCTGCAAGGAAACATATGCCGTCATCATTGCTTTGCACAAAAAGGGCTTCACAGGCAAGGATATTGCTGCTAGTAAGATTGCACCTAAATCAACCATTTATCGGATCATCAAGAACTTCAAGGAGAGAGGTTCAATTGTTGTGAAGAAGGCTTCAGGGCACCCAAGAAAGTCCAGCAAGCGCCAGGACCATCTCCTAAAGTTGATTCAGCTGTGGGATCGGGGCATCACCAGTGCAGAGCTTGCTCAGGAATGGCAGCAGGCAGGTGTGAGTGCATCTGCACGCACAGTGAGGCAAAGACTTTCGGAGGATGGCCTGGTGTCAAGAAGGGCAGCGAGGAAGCCACTTCTCTCCAGATAAAACATCAGGGACAGACTGATATTCTGCAAAAGGGTACAGGGATTGGACTGCTGAGGTCTGGGGGTAAAGTCATTTTCTCTGATGAATCCCCTTTCCGATTGTTTGGGGCATCCGGAAAAAAAGGTTAGCGCTACCATCAGTCCAGTGTCATGCCAACAGTAAAGCATCCTGAGACCATTCATGTGTGAGTTGCTTCTCAGCCAAGGGAGTGGGCTCACTCACAATTTTGCCTAAGAACAAAGCCATGAATAAAGAATGGTACCAACACATCCTCCGAGAGCAACTTCTCCCAACCATCCAAGAACAGTTTGGTGATGAACAATGCCTTTTCCAGCATGATGGAGAACCTTGCCATAAGGCAAAAGTGATAACTAAGTGGCTCAGGGAACAAAACATCGACATTTTGGGTCCATGGCCAGGAAACTCCCCAGACCTTAATCCCATTGAGAACTTGTGGTCGAGAGGCGGGTGGACAAACAAAAACACACAAATTCTGACAAACTCCAAGCATTGATTATGCAAGAATGGGCTGCCATCAGTCAGGATGTGGGCCAGAAGTTAATTGACAGCATGCCAGGGCGGATTGCAAAGGTCTTGAAAAAGAAGGGTCAACACTGCAAATATTGACTCTTTGCATAAACTTTATGTAATTGTCAATAAACGCCTTTGACACTTATGGAATGGTTGTAATTATACTTCAGTATACCATAGTAACATCTGACAAAATATCTAAAAACACTAAAGCAGCAAACTTTGTGAACACCAATACTTGTGTCATTCTCAAAACTTTTGACCACGACTGTACAAGGATTTTAAGTTGGGAGTTCGACTACATACTAAATCTAATTATCCTGTGTTGTTCTGCCATCTCTATAGCAGTGGAGGGGGAGGACCATCGTCCTTAGTGAATTTCATTAAAATAAAAATAGTGAAACATTAAACAAGTTATCCTTTTTAGATAAAACTATACTAAATATATTCACGTCACCAAATAATTAATTATAATGCTGTTTTGCAATGAAGGTCTACAGTAGCCTGAACAGCACTCTGTAGGGTAGCACCATGGTGTAGCCGGAGGACAGCTAGTTTCCGTCTTCCTGTAGGTACATTTGACTTCAATACAAAACCTAGAAGGTTTGTGGTTCTCACCCCCTTCCACTGACTTACACAGTAATTATGACAACTTCCGGAGGATGTCCTCCAACCTATTAGAGCTCTTACAGCACGAACTGACATGTTGTCCACCCAATCAAAGAATCAGAGAATGAATCTATTACTGAAAGCATAAGCTACAGCTAGCTAGCTAGCACTGCAGTGCATAAAATGTGGTGAGTAGTTAGTTTAAATAGTTGAAAACAAATTAAATACTTCAAGAATGAAGGAGAAGCGAGAGAGAGAGAGAGCTAACTATATTTTTTTGTTTTATTTTTCTCACTTTTACTTACTTAGCTAGCGAATGCAGCAAGCTAGTTTAGCCTACTCAAACACCCAGCTCAAACAGAGAGGGATGCTATGTTAGTTAGCTGGCTATGGCTCTCCAATACTGGAACTCGTCTACAGTGGGGAAAAAAAGTATTTAGTCAGCCACCAATTGTGCAAGTTCTCCCACTTAAAAAGATGAGAGAGGCCTGTAATTTTCATCATAGGTACACGTCAACTATGACAGACAAAATGAGAAAATATTTTCCAGAAAATCACATTGTAGGATTTTTAATGAATTTATTTGCAAATTATGGTGGAAAATAAGTATTTGGTCAATAACAAAAGTTTCTCAATACTTTGTTATATACCCTTTGTTGGCAATGACACAGGTCAAACGTTTTCTGTAAGTCTTCACAAGGTTTTCACACACTGTTGCTGGTATTTTGGCCCATTCCTCCATGCAGATCTCCTCTAGAGCAGTGATGTTTTGGGGCTGTCGCTGGGCAACACAGACTTTCAACTCCCCTCCAAAGATTTTCTATGGGGTTGAGATCTGGAGACTGGCTAGGCCACTCCAGGACCTTGAAATGCTTCTTACGAAGCCACTCCTTCGTTGCCCGGGTGGTGTGTTTGGGATCATTGCCATGCTGAAAGACCCAGCCACGTTTCATCTTCAATGCCCTTGCTGATGGAAGGAGGTTTTCACTCAAAACCTCACGATACATGGCCCCATTCATTCTTTCCTTTACACGGATCAGTCGTCCTGGTCCCTTTGCAGAAAAACAGCCCCAAAGCACGATGTTTCCACCCCCATGCTTCACAGTAGGTATGGTGTTCTTTGGATGCAACTCAGCATTCTTTGTTCTCCAAACACGACGAGTTGAGTTTTTACCAAAAAGTTCTATTTTGGTTTCATCTGACCATATGACATTCTCCCAATCCTCTTCTGGATCATCCAAATGCACTCTAGCAAACTTCAGACGGGCCTGGACATGTACTGGCTTAAGCAGGGGGACACGTCTGGCACTGCAGGATTTGAGTCCCTGGCGGCGTAGTGTGTTACTTATGGTAGGCTTTGTTACTTTGGTCCCAGCCCTCTGCAGGTCATTCATTAGGTCCCCCCGTGTGGTTCTGTGATCATTTTGACCCCACGGGGTGAGATCTTGCGTGGAGCCCCAGATCGAGGGAGATTATTAGTGGTCTTGTATGTCTTCCATTTCCTAATAATTGCTCCCACAGTTGATTTATTCAAACCAAGCTGCTTACCTATTGCAGATTCAGTCTTCCCAGCCTGGTGCAGGTCTACAAATTTGTTTCTGGTGTCCTTTGACAGCTCTTTGGTCTTGGCCATAGTGGAGTTTGGAGTGTGACTGTTTGAGGTTGTGGACAGGTGTCTTTTATACTGATAACAAATTCAAACAGGTGCCATTAATACAGGTAACGAGTGGAGTACAGAGGAGCCTCTTAAAGAAGAAGTTACAGGTCTGTGAGAGCCAGAAATCTTTCTTGTTTGTAGGTGACCAAATACTTATTTTCCACCATAATTTGCAAATAAATTCATTAAAAATCCTACAATGTGATTTTCTGGATTTTTTTATTCTCAATTTGTCTGTCATAGTTGACGTGTACCTATGATGAAAATTACAGGCCTCTCATCTTTTTAAGTGGGAGAACTCGCACAATTGGTGGCTGACTAAATACTTTTTTCCCCCACTGTAAGTCAAGGTAAGCTTTTGGTTTTATTAATTTATTGCCACTGGGGCCCGCCAGTGTAACTGCTAAACTAATTGCTACTGTACTGCGTGTTAGTTCTAGTAGCTATGTTGACTATGACGTTAATATGATGACAAAGATTTGGCTTGGAAAGGTTTTTTCGCCTGGTCACAGACATCTGATGTGTTGTGCACTGAAGTCCACAAGCGAAGGGAAAAGGTGAGAGGAGGAGAGCGCATAGATGCAAGAAGGAATTATACAACGGTCAAAGGGATCATAATGTTTGTATGTGGCTACTATGAAAGTGAACTTTGTTTGCGTGTGATCAGGGGGTGTATTCATTCCGCCAATTCTGTAGAAAAATATTTCTTAAACGGAAGCAAACGGAACAAAACCTGGAGAAACATACCTGAATTTGTCCAATAGAAACTCTCGTTTGCAACTGTTGGACTAATGATTACATAAAGATCAACTAGATGCAGGCAAGAGTGTGCAAGGCGATATTGAATGTGTCAATGTCTGTCACATTGATTACTCAAATGTCTCTTGACCTGTGCACCTAGCGTACTTCGTAAACTTTCATTCATATGCTAGGTGTAGTAACCTTGGATGGGTATAGGGAACATTGTTGAATCATTTAGTAGCCTAAACCTATCATTTTTACATTGAGCTGGGTGAATGGAATATAAATGACAGTCATCCAATATGCTGTAATAGAAATAAGGCCATGCTCAAACAAACGGCACCAACTGCCACTGCTTTATAGATTATGCTGATGCCCCACTGTAAAAACCTGTAGATCGTCACTGGTTCTGAGGGAGGTGATGTGGTCACTAACAGTGCATGGGACACAAGGTCCTTTGCTGTTGTTCTGGGGTTGATTTGCACTTTTCACACCAAAGTACGTTCATCTCTAGGAGACAGAACGCGTCTCCTTCCTGAGCGATATGACGGCTGCGTGGTCCCATGGTGTTTATACTTGCGTACTATTGATTGTTCAGATGAACGTTGCACCTTCATGCGTTTGGAAATTGCTCCCAAGGATGGACCTTGTGGAGGTCTACAATTTTTTTTCTGAGGTCTTGGCTGATTTCTTTTGATTTTCCCATGACGTCAAGCAAAGAGGCACTGAGTTTGAAGGTAGGCCTTGAAATACATCCACAGGTACACCTCCAATTGACTCAAATGATGTCAATTAGTCTATTAGAAGCTTCTAAAGCCATAACATCATTTTCTGGAATTTTCCAAGCTGTTTAAAGGCACAGTTAATTTAGTGTATGTAAACTTCTGACCCACTGGAATTGTGATACCGTGAAATATAAGTGAAATAATCTGTCTGTAAACAATTGTTGGAAAAATTACTTGTGTCATGCACAAAGTAGATGTCCTAACCAACTTGCCAAAACTATAGTTTGTTAACAAGAAATGTAGTTGAAAAACGAAGTGTATGTAAACTTCCGACTTCAACTGTACATGCAACATGAAGTATCCCTTGCGCGTTTGACAATGATTTCCACATGAGGCCTAATTCACATGATATTCCTAAATACGTATAACCCCAGGCTAATAAATAATTACATATTTTTTTCAGATTATTTCATTAACCTAATTCATTGTATTTCAAGTTATCCCTTTGTAGCGCAATATGACAAAATTGGGCACGCTATAAGTTGGGCAATTGAAAACATCTACGGCCTATCTTAACTTTGATAGCGTTCGATGAGAAATGATAGACCTTTCGAACATTGGTATACTATGTTGTATGCAACATTATCGACAAGTGACTTGATGCCTACGGTGCCAAAGCGATTTAGAGTTGCCAAACGGGAGTGACGAGTATGTTGATATAACGGTAATATTGTAATTTCACTTTTAACAACTATCAAAATTGGTTAACAAATGTGTAAAAAAAAAAGAGGTTATGCATGCCAACATATTTTATTATTACGTGTTTTTACTTTTCTATTATTTCTCTATTTAATTTTTCTCTGCATTGTTGCAAGCATTTCACTGTTAGTCCACACCTGTTGTTTTACGAGCATGTGGCAAATACAATTTGATTTGATTTTGATTCACCGGGGTGGTCTGAAGCAGCTAGCGATGCCTCATCGCTATTGGTTATTCCCCATCATTTGCAACAATGTCAATGACCATCATCACTATCTTTCCTTTCGTGGTACCTAAAACTGATGTGATTACCAGCTGAGATAAACTTTTATGAGTTGATTTTACTCCTGGCTCAGTTTGTTTTGGGCAGTGTCTTAACATCATCCATGGAAAAAAAAAAAAGATTAGTCGCTAAATCCGGCGAGAACTAGGACCATGAGAAAACAGCTAGCTGGAGCTTGTCTGAGCGGTTAGCCTGGATATGCCTTCACCGCTATATACTTAATGCTGATTGGTTTTGGTTCTGCCCACTATAGTGCTGTCTGGTTAGAACTTGATGTTGAAGCTCATAACTATACACTTCTCTGTCACCAACACACACACGCGGACACAGCTGTTTCCATTAGAGATAGTTCTTTATATTGTTGTGTGATCTTATGGTTATGTTCGATGGACGCACAACACTTAAAAATAGAAAAACAGCATGTGAGAGTCCGTCACTACACCTCTTCTCAAGACTGCAGGTGAACATGCTCTGACTTGAGGTGTGTGGGACAGAGCCCTGGAGTGCGTCCAAGCGCCCTGATTGGTTGGAATGATTGCCAGTCAGGTTGAAAAGGGCCAGGTTTTAAATGTATTTCTTGGACCTTTTCTGAGATGCTTTGTGGATACGGGCCCATATGTCAGATGGATGTATTGGTATCCATTAAAAGATTGTCATTTTTTATCTTCTTATTTTCTTCCTTTCTGTTTTAGAATTATCTAGGCAATAGCCAAATAGGGGTAAGAGAGTCTAGTCTGTGTGCATTCCCCAGTCGTTAAAATTGTTATGGGTAATTCCTAATGTCTCCCAGAAATATCACAGGGACAATTGATAGGGACCACCCATACGTAAAAATATATGCACATGACTGTAGGTCTCTTTGGATAAAAGCGTCTGCTAAATGGCATATTATTATTATTATTATTATTATTATTATTATTATTATTATTATATAGGAGAGTTTAATAATTATATTGTCCTGCAGGCTGGGTGGAAACAACACACACGCAGGTACACACACACATGCACGTTCATGTACACGAACACACAGGCACGTACGTACACACGTTTACACACACGCTCACACGTGCACACACACACAAAGAAACAAACACACACACACACACACACACTTTGGAGTGAATAATGCCTGTTGAGAGCTGAAAACTGTGATTAATTCCGATGTGATCTCCCTCCCGGGGACTCTGGTTGGGGTGAGCTAGGAACACTGCTATGCTGTTATTACTGGGAATAAACTGTGAACTTGACAACCCCTGTTCCTGATCACTGTTTCTGTCCCATATGGCACCTTATTCCCTATATAGTGCACTACTTTTGACCAGATCCTGTTAAAAGTAGTGCACTATTTTAAGAAATAGGGTGAGATTTGGGGGACACACATGGCCTGATTATGATTGTTGTTATTGGTCTTTTACAGTTTGCCAATACTTGTGTCATTGTCAATTAAACAATATACATTAAAAAAAAGCAAATGCTCAAAAGAATTGTATGCATGCACATAATGTATGCATGCATGCACGCTCCCCTTTTGGGAACGGGTCTATCCATGATTTTTACATTGGATAAAAGTAGAGACTCAGAGCTAGAAAATTCTATATCATACACTGCAGTTGAGGAACAATGGGAAAGTAATTCTGCTTTAAATGTTGGGACAATGTCGGAGTTTAAGTCAATAAGAGAGAAGTTGCAAAATAGAGAGTTGAAAATAAAGAGAAGGGAGGGCCAGAAAAGTAATGTTTGGGAAAGATTTGGTGAAGCGGTAAAAGAGGATGATAGCAGTGCTGTGTGATGATTGTGAGGTGCTATACAAATTCGACAAGATGGGGACTTCAAATAGGCCTATGGCACCTCAAGGGAACATTAGCATACTGTTCAGATGGGATAAATGGAAACTGAAATCTGGACACTGACTGTAGGTCAATAACCTCTCACATCAGGCAGGTCACCCATGATACAAGTCAGTATTCGACATTCATGTTGTTTCTGCTATATTTTTGCAAAAATTAACCATTCAGAGTTAATGCCTAAACTTAACTTTGAACACTTCGAAATTTGACATTTGACAAAACATGGATGAACATCTAATTCTGAGGTGAGACTGTGAGGTTCGTAGCTCACATAGACTTAATATTAACTCCTGCAGAATTAAGCATTTATTGCAGTAAATTATACACTAAATGTAGACAACATTTGTGACCCACCACTTGAATTCAGGCCTATGTAGCAACATTTGAAATTGTGTTTTTACATTGGATAAAATTAGAGACACAGAGCTAGAAAATTCTATATCATACACTGCAGTTGAGGAACAATGGGAAAGTAATTCTGCTTTAAAAGTTGATAAACTTGTCACCCCACTTTTGAGAAAGTGGCCTGTGAATGTTTTGGTACACCTACTGGATAGCTCTTCTTTGTCTACACCCATTCAGCATCGTTCACACCCACCATAGCGTTAGCCCCACGATCTCTTTAAGGAGTCACATTTGAGACCATGTGCTAAACAGAGTGAATACGGTAGTGTAGTGAACAATCAAATATTTCAAGACTAAAAGTGGCGAAAGTAGTAGCAAAAGTAGTAGTTAAAATACACTTTATCTAGTCCTTGGCCTATATGCTAATCTGATTTTGCAGGTCATGTTGTTCTTCACATTACAATCTCTGGTAAACACACACTATATGAAATAAGGTGTAAACTGTACAGTGCAATGCTTACTTGCATAGTGGAGTCTTTTGTTTAGACATATAGCTAGCTAGCTAGCTAGCTAAACAATTAACCATAATCCCAACTCCTAATACCATGCATACCACCATGCATGAATCTGCAGGTAGCTAAAGCTAACAAACTTGGTTCAATGTTAGCTAGCTAGCTAACATTAGGCTATAACAAGCAATGCAAATGGCTTCATGAGATATGAATAATATTACTACACAGATCATACACGTAATGTTAGCTAGCGAGCCAGCCAGCTAATGTAGCTAGCTAAAAGTATGCTTTAATTTGCAATGAAAATGACATTCTGACAAAATGTGAAACGTACAATGTCTGAAAATGTAGCTAGACTCTTACCTGTATACATGGATGAACGCTTCTCCCTCTGTCATGGATGCCATGGTTGCCCTTAGTTTGAAGATGTAATCCGGAGACTGGTGTTTTTATGCAACAGCCTCCTGTGTTCTCTTTCGACTGTCTCCGCATTTGGGAATCATCGTTCTGCTTCCACCTGGCATTCCACTGATTTAAAAACACGGTCAACTTCTTCCGTGACAACAACACTGTTGATCGCCGTTTCTTCTTATGAGAGAGATGGGGGAAGAATCCACAATGTCTGGTTCAATTAAAATGCTTTTAGCTAAATCAGGGATTTTCTCATCGTCTGATTCATTTTCAGTCCGAGTCAGCATGGCACAATCGTCCTCCAGAAAGTAGTCCATCACAACTTTTTCCCACTGATCTTTGTCGATGGTGCAATGAACTTCAGGGCTGCGGTGGGGAGGATTATCCACACATACTGAGCAGCTCATGTTATAGACAGAAGCATGCTACATGGAAGACCAATCTGAACTCATCTCTCGGCATGTTCAGCCCAACCATTATCTCAGCCAATCATGGCTAGCGGGAAGGTTCCTGTATTTTTCTGTGGCTACACCAACTAGGCTCATAATTTAACAATGTTATTCATATTTACAGATGGCATACAAATTTTTTACTAAGGCACATGAAAGTTCACATGTTCCAGAAGGTATTTCTGCCAAAAAACACATTTTGATAAAATAAAATAAAAAACATGAAAATGCTTCTCTTGTGAATTAGTGATGTGCGACATGCGCTAGCTTCTTGAAATGGGTCACATACAGTATAGTCATTACTATATTAACAACATTACGTTTTTGTTATAAACATCAACATTATCCAATCCACAAACTAGAACGAGCGCATTTTAATTTCACTGGTAGAATCGGGAAGTTTCGACTTCCTGTGTATTCGTCTGCTCATAATGAATGCAGATACCGCCCTGCTAGATAGATGGGCGTGCCCACAAACTTGGTTGATGGCGTTGTTTAATTCAAACCACCAACACACAGTAATCTCAGAACTTCTCAAGGCATTTTGTTTTTTAAACGTTTGTTTTCACTAACGTTTGTCATCATGCCCATGTGGTGTTCTTTCTGGCTGTGCTAATTACAAAAAAAAGCGTGAAAATGAGTTATCTTTCACAGTTCTACCTACCAGAGATATACCCGATGCTGCCAGTGGTTTGCGGCTATCAAGAATGATTCTTACGGTGACCAAAGATTATCAGAGGGATTTCAGGCTGAACAGATGGGGAATCCATTTAGAGCGAGTGTTGCGATACCATCGTTTTCTCCCTTCACAACAAAATGGAAGATTCTCGATTAGAGATAATGTAACATTAGCTGGACTAGGTAAATTAGCGAAGTTAGCTAATGTTACAGTCCTGTAATGAACTCTGTAAACCATCAGCTAAATAATATAGCTAGCTATCTTTTGGATACACTGTCAAACAATTTAGCCTATGCCATGGTAGTCACTGCTAGACTGGTAGCTACCTTCAACAGAGTAAACATGTTTGTCTGTTCGTTCTATCTTTGACTACCGTTAGCTAACATAAGCTAGCTAACGTTATCAAATAAGAGTAACTCAATCTGGTATCCATCTATTCCTCCCTTGTCTGGAAAACACTATGTTACTAAAAATAGAATTGGCGATATAGCTAACTCACTCTCGGTGTGTTGGTAGTAATGATGAATATGTATCAATTGTCTATAGTTGGTTAGTTGGTTCTCAGCTGGCTCGCAATCTTGCGCCAATTTAGTGACGCTAACTAGCTAACAACAATATTTAAATGTCCATGTTAGGTGTGATAAACTAGCCAGTCTAATAGAGATCATTACAATTAGTGGGGTGGTTAAATTGTGTATTGTTGTGTGTTTTGTTGTAGGTGGTACATAATCTGATTCTATTAGCATGTGTTTCCAACCCCTAGCTCTGCACAAGGTGAAGGTAAGTTGGAAAAAATATTTACAAGCTGTCGGCTAAGATAGCTCAATTTACAGTAAGCATGGCATAAACATGAATTGGGTAGTGTTTGTATGGGTTTGTGTTATGGGGTTACAGGTGGTTAGATGTAGCCTGAGGAACACAGAGTACCTTCCAATCCATGTAATCAATTCAGTCACCCCCTTTTTCTTTTCCCCTTTTCTCTTTGTAAAGCTCAGGTCATCTGGAGTCCTTCCACAGGCTCTGCTGAAAAATACCCCAAAGTGACAGCATTTTGGATACACGAGATTGAGGGATTGGACACACGTTGCGGTTATGGAGCACAACAAGATTGTGGGACAAAAACAAGCAAGGGACACTAAAAGGTATAAAATCAAGACTACAACAGTAATGACACAACCACCTCATTCTTCTCTCTGCAGATTCTCAAAGCCCCCCCGACCATTCACTTTGGTGACTGATCTTTCCTCTCAAAAGTAGCTCCCAACGTCCCTCATTGTCCCTTAACGATACACTACTCTGTCTCTAAACATTTAGGTCCCAATCGATTGACACCTTTACCAACAAAGGCATGTTGCCCTTCGTCCCTTCCACAAAAAGTGTGAAATGCTAACACCCCAACCATGTCTTTCCAGGAGACGTGCAGTACCAGCAAATCTTCTACAACAGATCAAAACAGTTGGTGGTTAAGGTCTAAGAGCCCTACACCACTTCTGGCAGTCTTATCCAGCTGGTCGTACACCGCAGACGGGACAAGACCATTCGCCACAAGCACTCTTCTTCCACAGCCCACCATGCCAAACACCATTGCCAGTGTACCGAGGTCAGATAAAGGACCATCAAATAAATATGAATCAATCCTCGAAATTTGTCTGCCTTTATGGATTCACAGAAGATATTTATATAAGCTGTACAGGGCTCCGTAGCGTCAAACATATGTTAGGCATTCAGATATATCCAAATAATCTAAAATACAGGGGAAGTGTACAATATTTAATGCTAACTCAAAAAGAGAACAGGGTATTCAACAAGGATGTTATATGGTAAAAGTAACAAACAACAAAATACAGTATGAACAGTGTAGTACAGTTCAGTGTGTCTCAGGTGTAGTAAAGTGCAGAGAACTGTAGCTACGGATTATTACAGATAATGTGATTTAACCAAAGATTTTTGGTATCCATTACTGGAAGTTACAGGATAGGTACTGTTTGGTGTAGCACAGAGAATCTTTGACCAACCTTAGCTTGGCGATGCTGTCTTCATCCTCGATTAGTGGAAACAGGAGTCTCAAAATGTCCAGTTGCAGGGGGTCCGTTTAAATTGATAAAATGCTCCCCTGTAACTAGACACGGACAAAGACCACAGTGCCAAGCAAAAATGATATGCTACACCAAACAGTACCTATCATGTAACTCCAAGTAATGGATACCAAACATCTTTGGTTAAATCACATTACCTTGTGTGACAATCTGTAGCTAAGAGAACTGGTTATCAGCAGATTATGGGAAAGGTGGTCATGATGAAACTGCCATTCCAAAGAAACATACAGTAAGATTAGGGAACAGTTGTACAGCTGTGGGAGGAGTGTTGTCATCATCAAACTGCCATTCATCTCCTCTTGAGTCATCTTCTGCTTGGAATCCAGCATAATGTCCAATCCATCGAGAGGGATACAGTTCACAGGATAGAGTTCTGCTACAATGACACAAGCAGGCAAATTAATTCTGTTTCACTCCAGGAAGAAGCCCAGGCACCACATGGTATAGTCTGTAAGACAAAAAAGATATTAACAGGCATGCTTAGGCAAATATTTTTATACTAAAACCAGCTTATCAGTTTTAGAGATTTACAACAGTTGAATTGTTGTATTATTGTTTCTTCTCACTGTTAGCTAGTAAACTTAGCTAGCTAGCTTGCTGGATAGCCAATAATTATTATTACATTTGTTTGCCTAATGCTTATAATTTTGTGATTTTGAAATGAATCCACGGTCATAATCATAACCAATGTCAACCTTCGTCAATTATGTTACATAGCTAGTAAAACTGATATGTTAGCTAAACAACTACCTGTAGTTGTTTAGCTAACTTAGCAAGAAACATACTTTTCGATGTTCCCCAACTGTAACACAGTAGTATGTTAGCCAGCATTAAACAATATGGGTTTCAGTAGATAACTAAAGTTAACTAAATAGCTAGGTGGCTTGCAGGATAAATAGCTTACTTAGCTAGCCACCGTATTTGTCATCTGCGCTCTTGGTGCTGGCATCGGCTGTAGCTGAAATTCAAGCTAAATCCAACTCTTTATTTCAAATCATCTTTGCTATATTCCTGTTGAAACATGTATGGTTGAATGTCACCATGTAGCAAAAACAAATGCTCCATCATCAAATGTGTGTTGATGAGAGGAATCACTTAAAGCCATTGTGGTCTGGTCAGTTCTTTCAGTTTTGCTCAAAGGATTGTGTTATTAGTGTCCGCCTCCCTTTAAAAAAAAGCCTGGTTTAGGGGAAGGGACGGGGCTAGAGCACAAAGCATCTGCCCCACAAGAGTTGTAGTCTTTCAGAGACTGGAAAAAGGTGTCAGCTTGTATATTTAGCAATGAATCCCCTGATAGGAACATCGCTGAAAGATGTCCAATGGCTCTATCGAACAAGGACAACCATATTTACAAACACACAAATATATAGTGTGGTCAGTATAACATAGAGCCTTCGCCAAATGCCACAAAGCAGGACTACATTTCTTTACAGATTCCCCCCCACAACATCAATACACCGGAAGCCGTCATAGGGTGTATCATTCAGCGCACGAAGCCCAAACCTGCCTTCCTCCAGGGCAATTATGTGTAAAACACCTCTCACTGACCTAGAAATGCCTCGCACATGATGAAAACAAGATTTCCCCAAGGTGAAATTCCTTTTGAATATATCACAAAACAGTATTACAACTGAGCTAAACTTTTGGAAATGACAAGTTCACTTTCTCATCCCACAGCCTAAAAAAAAAAAGTGTGCTGTTAAGCTCACATCTGCAGGCTGGGGGGCATTTAAGATATCTTCTAGGCCTACTGTTGAACGCAAAAATGTCCTAATGATTATAATCAAACTTCCTCAATTCAAATACTATGGCACTATAGAGAGAAATAGTAATGGCGTCTTTCTGTAGGTACTAACTCTGCCATGGTTTGTTAGACAAAGCCTATTGTCACACCCTGGCTCGGGGACTCTATATGTTGAGCCAGGGTGTGTGCATTCTATGTGTTCGTTTTCTATGTTGGGTATTCTAGTTGTTCTGTTTCTATGTTTGCCTGTATGACTCCCAATCAGAGGCAACGAGTGTCAGCTGTCGGCTGGTTGTCTCTGATTGGGAGCCATATTTAATCTGTATGTTTTCCTTTGGGTGTTGTGGGTTTTTGTTCCGTGTCGGTATGTTAACCGTTGGACTTCACGAGTCGTGTTTTGTTTGTTTGTTAGTACTTTAATTAAATAAAGTCATGTTTCTTTCACACGCTGCGCCTTGGTCTACTACTCCTTACCCAGACGATCGTGACACCTATGGAGAAATTGAATGTCGTTTTTATAGAGTTTTGGGATAAACTCCAAAAATAAGGTCTATGACAAACACAGGCTTAGGATATCTTATACGTTTTGTTCTATGAGATAATCTTAATCAGCAAACGTCACTTTTTGTAGAAATTTTTAAGAATTAATGTAATTTCAAAAAACACAAAGCACATAAAAGCTTCATATTTCATAAAGGTCATGTTAACAAACTGCTATTATCTCATAAAGCAAAACGTATACAGTGGGGAGAACAAGTATTTGATACACTGCCGAATTTGCAGGTTTTCCTACTTACAAAGCATGTAGAGGTCTGTAATTTTTATCATAGGTACACTTCAACTGTGAGAGACGGAATCTAAAACAAAAATCCAGAAAATCACATTGTATGTTTTTTAAGTAATGAATTTGTATTTTATTGCATGACGTAAGTATTTGATCACCTACCAACCAGTAAGAATTCAGGCTCTCATATACCTGTTGGTTTTTCTTTAAGATGCCCTCCTGTTCTCCACTCATTACCTGTATTAATTGCAGCTGTTTGAACTCGTTACCTGTATAAAAAGACACCTGTCCACACACTCAATCAAACAGACTCCAACCTCTCCACAATGGCCAAGACCAGAGAGCTGTGTAAGGACATCAGGGATAAAATTGTAGACCTGCACAAGGCTAGGATGGGCTACAGGACAATAGGCAAGCAGCTTGGTGAGAAGGCAACAACTGTTGGCGCAATTACTAGAAAATGGAAGAAGTTCAAGATGACGGTCAATCACCCTCGGTCTGGGGCTCCATGCAAGATCTCACCTCATGGGGCATCAATGATCATGAGGAAGGTGAGGGATCAGCCCAGAACTACACAGCAGGACTTGGTCAATGACCTGAAGAGAGCTGGGACCACAGTCTCAAAGAAAACCATTAGTAACACATTACGCCGTCATGGATTAAAATCCTGCAGCGCACGCAAGGTCCCCCTGCTTAAGCCAGCGCATGTCCAGGCCCGTCTGAAGTTTGCCAATGACTATCTGGATGATCCAGAGGAGGAATGGGAGAAGGTCATGTGGTCTGATGAGACAAAAATATAGCTTTTTGGTCTAAACTCCACTCGCCATGTTTGGAGGAAGAAGAAGGATGAGTACAACCCCAAGAACACCATCCCAACCGTGAAGCATGGAGGTGGAAACATCATTCTTTGGGGATGCTTTTCTGCAAAGGGGACAGGACGACTGCACCGTATTGAGGGGAGGATGGATGGGGCCATGTATCGCGAGATCTTGGCCAACAACCTCCTTCCCTCAGTAAGAGCATTGAAGATGGGTCATGGTTGGGTCTTCCAGCATGACAATGACCTGAAACACACAGCCAGGGCAACTAAGGAGTGGCTCCGTAAGAAGCATCTCAAGGTCCTGGAGTGGCCTAGCCAGTCTCCAGACCTGAACCCAATAGAAAATCTTTGGAGGGAGCTGAAAGTTTGTATTGTCCAGCGACAGCCCCGAAACCTGAAGGATCTGGAGAAGGTCTGTATGGAGGAGTGGGCCAAAATCCCTGCTGCAGTGTGTGCAAACCTGGTCAAGACCTACAGGAAACGTATGATCTCTGTAATTGCAAACAAAGGTTTCTGTACCAAATATTAAGTTCTGCTTTTCTGATGTTTCAAATACTTATGTCATGCAATAACATGCAAATTAATTACTTAAAAACCATACAATGTGATTTTCTGGATTTTTGTTTTAGATTCCGTCTCTCACAGTTGAAGTGTACCTATGATAAAAATTACAGACCTCTACATGCTTTGTAAGTAGGAAAACCTGCAAAATCGGCAGTGTATCAAATACTTGTTCAACCCACTGTACGTTCTCCTAAGTCTGTGTTAACCTCCGACCTTATTTTGGGCGTTTATTCCAAAACCCTTTTCTTTTGCCATTTGCCAAGCTGGTGAGCTCTATACCAAAGATGGGTTGGTTTGGTTTTGAAACTTGAGAGCCAAGCTCAAGTTATCAGTGTAGCCTGTTAATGGCTGGACATGTTGAAATATCTTCACGTCTAGAATAAAAACCTCCAGGTTTCCATCATAACTGTACATTTATTTTAAAATGATAATTATAGGGGGCAGTTTAGAAAAAAACAAATCCCCGTCCGAATCGTCCTCTGGAATAATGGATATTCTGGGGTAATAACTGCTTAACCAACGTTCTCTAGTAGGCCTAATATTAGTCCCATGTGAATAGGGCTTCGGACTACTCCCGACCAAAAGCCTGTAACTTAATCAATCAATGTGATTTTGTTTCACTGAATCTCCGTCTGTATATTTGGTTAACTCTCTGTCTGGGCAAGTAAGTGGAAGTGGTATAGCTCATCTATTCGTTTGCTCATCTATCACTGATCAGAAACATTTACCATGCAATAATGACCATGAGATTCACATGCTTTTGAAAATAGGATTGCTATTATGTTCTATTGATATCATGATGAAGATAAGATGGTAGGAAAGAGATGAAACGTGGCTCAAAAAAGCATGGGCTTGGGCTCTGTTTCAAAATATCACTATTTTATATGACAGCGGTTCCACGCGTTCCCTTCCTGTTGCACAAGTTGTGTGGGAAAAAATATTATTTGTATTTTATTCTGTTATATTCCATTATATTCTTACTATAAAATATATGTGTGTTGACTGTGATTGGGTAGGTGTGTCTTGTCTGTTTAATGAACAAAATAACAAACTATTGATTTCATTTAGATGGCATAGCCATGGCTGCACAGACCCATAGCATTGGCCTAATTAAACTCAAAATATGCTATTCTATTATTTTGAAAATACACTGAACAAAAATATAAACGCAACATGCATCAATTTCAGTTCCAGTTCATATAATGAAATCAGTCAATTGAAATATATTCATAAGGCCCTAGTCTATGGATTTCACATGACTGGGAATACAGATATGCATCTGTTGATCACAGATACCTTTTTAAAAAATGTAGTGGTGTCGATTAGAAAACCAGTCAGTATCTGGTGTGACCACCATTTGCCTCATGCAGCACATCACCTTCGCATAGAGTTGATCAGGCTGTTAATTGTGGCCTGTGGAATGTTGTCCCACTCCTCTTCAATGGCTGTGCGAAGTTGCTGGATATTAGCGGGAACTGGAACACGCTGTCGTACATGTCGATCCAGAGCATCCCACACAGGCTCAATGGGTGACATGTCTGGTGCGTATACAGGCCATGGAAGAACATTTTCAGCTTCCAGGAATTGTGTACAGATCCTTGCGACATGGGGCCGTGCATTATCATGCTGAAACATGAGGTGATGGCGGTGGATGAATGGCACGACAATGGGCCTCAGGATCTCGTCATGGTATCTCTGTGCATTCAAATTGCCATCGATAAAATGCAATTGTGTTCATTGTCCGTAGCTTATGCCTGCATATTCCAAATCAAATCACATTTTATTTGTCACTTGCACCGAATACAACAGGTGTAGACCTTACAGTGAAATGCTTAATTACAAGCCCTTAACCAACAACGTAGTTTTAAGAAAGAATACCTAAAAATAATAAAAATAATTAAAGAGCAGCAGTAAAATAACAATAGCGAGGCTATATACAGGGGGTACCGGTACCGAGTCAATGTGCGGGGGCACTGGTTAGTCAAGGTAATTGAGGTAATATGTTCATGTAGGTAGAGTTATTAAAGTGACTATGCATAGATAATAAACAGAGAGTAGCAGTAGCGTAAAGAGGGGAGGGGAGGGGAGGGAGGGGGGAGGGGGGGCAATGCAAATAGTCTGGGTACCCATTTGATTAGATGTTCAGGAGTCTTATGGCTTTGGGGGTAGAAGCTGTTTAGAAGCCTCTTGGACCTAGACTTGGCACTCCGGTACCGCTTGCCGTGTGGTAGCAGAGAGAACAGTCTATAACTAGGGTGGCTGGAGTCTTTGACAATTTATAGGGCCTTCCTCTGACACCGCCTGGTATAGAGGTCCTGAATGGCAGGAAGCTTGGCCCCAGTGATGTACTGGGCCATACGCACTACCCTCTGTAGTGCCTTGCGGTCGGAGGCTGAGCAGTTGCCATACCAGGCAGTGATGCAACCAGTCAGGATGCTCTCGATGGTGCAGCTGAAGAACCTTTTGAGGATCTGAGGACCCATGCCAAATCTTTTCAGGCTCCTTTTCAGTCTCCAAATCTTTGTCGTGCCCTCTTCACGACAGTCTTGCTGTGCTTGGACAATGTTAATTTGTTGGTGACGTGGACACCAAGGAACTTGAAGCTCTCAACCTGCTCCACTACAGCCCCGTCGATGAGAATGGGGTGCTCGGTCCTCTTCTTTTTCCTGTAGTTCACAATCATCTCATATGTCTTGATCACGTTGAGGGAGAGGTTGTTGTCCTGGCACAACACGACCAGGTCTCTGACCTCCTCCCTATAGGCTGTCTAGTCATTGTCGGTGATCAGGCCTACCACTGTTGTGTGATCTGCAAACTTAATGATGGTGTTGGAGTCAGGCCTGACCATGCAGTCATGAGTGAACAGGGAGTACATGAGGGAACTGAGCACGCACCCCTGAGGGGCCTCCGTGTTGAGGATCAGTGTGGCGGATGTGTTGTTACCTACCCTTACCACCTGGGGGTGGCCCGTCAGGAAGTCCAGGATCCATTTGCAGAGGGAGGTGTTTAGTCCCAGGGTCCTTAGCTTAGTGATGAGCTTTGAGGGTACTATGGTGTTGAACGCTGAGCTGCAGTCAATTAATAGCATTCTCACATAGGTGTTTTTTTTTGTCGAGGTGTGAAAGGGCAGTGTGGAGCACAATAGAGATTGCATCATCTGTGGATCTGTTGGGGTGGTATGCAAATTAAAATGGGTCTAGTGTTTCTGGGATAATGGCGTTGATGTGAGCCATGACCAGCCTTTCAAAGCACTACATGGCTACAGACTTATGGCCGTATACAGCTCATTGAGTGCGGTCTTAGTGCCAGCATATCCTTAGAGCATCTGGTCAGCGCGGCACAGCGGTGGCACAGGAATCCTCATCTCTCCCAAGTGGACATTCTCTCTTTTTCCCCTGACCCATCTGTCTATCTCCTCATTTGAATTCCATGCTGTCACAGTCACTAGCCCATTCAAGCTTAACATCCTTGTCATTTACCGCCCTCCAGGTTCCCTTGGAGAGTTAATCAATGAGCTTGACGCCTTTCCTGAGGATGGCTCACCCCTCACAGTTCTGGGTGACTTTAACCTCCCTACGTCTACCTTTGACTCATTTCTCTCTGCCTCCTTCTTTACACTCCTTTCCTCTTTTGAACTCACCCTCTCACCATCCCCCCCTACTCACAAGGCAGGCAATACGCTTGACCTCATCTTTACTAGATGCTGTTCTTCTACTAATCTCACTGCAACTCCCCTCCAAGTCTCCGACCACTACTTTGTATCCTTTTCTCTCTCGCTCTCCTCCAACACTACTCACTCTGCCCCTACTCAGATGGTAATGTGCCGTCGCAACGTTCGCTCTCTCTCTCCCGCTACTCTCTCCTCTTCCATCCTATCATCTCTTCCCTCTGCTAAATCCTTCTCCCGCCGATCTCCTGATTCTGCCTCCTCAACCCTCCTCTCCTCCCTTTCTGCATCTTTTGACTCTCTATGTCCCCTATACTCCCGGCCGGCTTGGTCCTCCCCTCCTGCTCCATGGCTTGACGACTCATTGCGAGCTCACAGAAGAGGGCTCTGGGCAGCCGAGCGGAAATGGAGGAAAACTAGACTCCCTGCGGACCTGTCATCTTTTCACTCCCTCCTCTCTACATTCTCTTCCTCTGTTTCCGCTGCCAAAGCCACTTTCTACCACTCTGAATTTCAAGCCTCTGCCTCTAACCCTAGGAAGCTCTTTGCCACCTTCTCCTCCCTGCTGAATCCTCCTCCTCCTCCCCCTCCCTCCTCCCTCTCTGTGGATGACTTCGTCAACCATTTTGAAAAGAAGGTTGACGACATCCAATCCTCATTTATTAAGTCAAATGACACCGCTGGTCCTGCTCACACTGCCCTACCCTATGCTTTGACTTCTTTCTCCCCTCTCTCTCCAGATGGAATCTTGCGACTTGTGACGGCCGGCCGCCCAACAACCTGCCCGCTTGACCCTATCCCCTCCTCTCTTCTCTATACCATTTCGGGAGACCTTCTCCCTTACCTCACCTCACTCATCAACTCATCCTTAACCGCTGGCCATGTCCCTTCCGTCTTCAAGAGAGCGAGAGTTGCACCCCTCCTCAAAAAAACCTACACTCGATCATTCCAATGTCAACAACTACAGACCAGTATCCCTTCTTTCTTTTCTCTCCAAAACTCTAGAGTGTGCCGTCTCTAGCCAACTCTCCTGCTATCTCTCTCAGAATGACCTTCCAAGAAAGATCCAAACCAGTCAGGTTTCAAGACAGGTCATTCAACTGAGACTGCTCTTCTCTGTGTCACGGAGGCTCTCCGCACTGCTAAAGCTAACTCTCTCTCCTTTTTCTCTTATCCTTCTAGACCTATCCGCTGCCTTTGATACAGTGAACCGTCAGATCCTCCTCTCCACCCTCTCCGAGTTGGGCATCTCCGGCGCTGCTCACTCTTGGATTGCGTCCTACCTGACAGGTCGCTCCTACCAGGTGGCGTGGCAAGAATATGTCTCTGCACCACGTGCTCTCACCACTGGAGTCCCCCAGGGCTCAGTTCTAGTCCCTCTCCTATTCTCTCTATACACCAAGTCACTTGGCTCTGTCATATCCTCACATGGTCTCTCCTATCATTGCTATGCAGATGACACACAATTCATTGTCTCCTTTCCCCCTTCTGATAACCTGGTGGCGAATCGCATCTCTGCATGTCTGGCAGACATATCAGTGTGGATATGTCGGATCACAACCTAAAGCTGAACCTCGGCAAGACGGAGCTGCTCTTCCTCCCAGGGAAGGACTGCCTGCTCCATGATCTCGCCATCAGGGTTGACAACTCCATTGTGTCCTCCTCCCAGAGTGCAAAGAAACTTGGCGTGACCCTGGACAACACCTTGTCGTTCTCCGCTAACATCAAAGCGGTGACCCGATCCTGCAGGTTCATGCTCTACAACATTCGTAGAGTACGACCCTACCTTACACAGAAAGCGGCACAGGTCCTAATCCAGGTATTTGTCATCTCCCGTCTGGATTACTGCAACTCCCTGTTGGCTGGGCTCCCTGCCTGAGCCAATAAACCCCTACAACTTATCCAGAACGCTGCAGCCCATCTGGTGTTCAACCTTCCCAAGTTCTCTCATTTCACCCCGCTCCTCTTCACACTCCACTGGCTTCCATCTACTGCAAGACCATGGTGCTTGCCTACGGAGCTGTGAGGCGAATGGCACCTCCTTACCTTCAGGCTCTGATCAGACCCTACACCCAAACGAGGGCACTACGTTCATCCACCTCTGGCCTGCTAGCTCCCCTACCTCTACGGAAGCACAGTTCCCGCTCAGCCCAGTCAAAGTTATTCGCTGCTCTGGAATCCCAATGGTGGAATAAGCTCCCCCACGACGCCAGGACAGCGGAGTCACTCACCAACTTCCGGAGACACTTGAAACCCTACCTCTTTAAGGAATACCTGGAATAGTATAAAGTAATCCTTCTACTTCTGTTCTATCCTGCCGATACAGTGTATAACACGCCAGCTGTATGTTATTCAGGTTGTCGTTCAGCCACGACTCGGTGAAACATAAGATATTACAGTTTTAAAGTCCCGTTGGTAGGATATACGTGCTTGTAGTTCGTCCACTTTATTATCAAGCGATTGTACGTTGGCCAATAGTACCGGTGGCAAAGGCAGATTAGCCAATCGTCGATGGCTCATTACCAGACACCCCGATCTCCTTCCGCGATTTCTTCGTCTCTTTCTACTAGGAATGACGGGTATGAGGGCCCTGTCGGGTGTCTGGAGCAAATCCCTCTCGTCCGAACTCATTAAATAATTATTATTCATCCAATTCAAGGTGAGTAATTGATGTCCAGAAGCTCTTTTCGGTCATAAGAGACGGTAGCAGCAACATTATGTACAAAATAAGTTACAAACGATGCGAAAAAAACAAACAAAATAGCTCGGTTGGTTAAGAGCCCATAAAACGAAAGCCATCCCCTCCGGCGCCATTCACTACCATAACCCCACCACCACCATGGGGCACTCTGTTCACAACATTGACATCAACAAACCCACACAACGCCATACGTCTGCCATCTGCCCGGTACAGTTGAAACCAGGATTCATCTGTGAAGAGCACACTTCTCCAGCGTGCCAGTGGCCATCGAAAGTGAGCATTTGCTCACTGAAGTCGGTTACAATGCCAAACTGCAGTCAGGTCAAGACCCTGGTGAGGACGACAAGCACGCAGATGAGCTCCCTGAGACGGTTTCTGACAGTTTGTGCAGAAATTCTTCGGTTGTGAAAACCCACAGTTTCATCAGCTGTCCTGATGGCAGGTCTCAGACGATCCCGCAGGTGAAGAAGCCGGATGTGGAGGTCCTGGGCTGTCGTGGTTACACGTGGTCTGCAGTTTTGAGGCCGGTTGGACATACTGCCAAATTCTCTAAAACGACGTTGGAGGCGGCTTATGTTAGAGAAATGAACATTAAACTCTCTGACAACCGCTCTGGTGGACATTCCTGCAATCAACATTCCAAAAGCACACTCCCTGAAAACTTGAGACATCTGTGTTATTGTGTTGTGTGACAAAACTGCACATTTTAGAGTGGCCTTTTATTGTCCCCAGCACAAGGTCCACCTGTGTTTTGATCATGCTATTTAATCAGCTTCTTGATATGCCACACCTGTCAGTTGGATGGATTATCTTGGCAAAGGAGAAATGCTCACAAACAGGAATGTACAGTGCCTTCGGAAAGTATTCAGACCCCTTGACTTTTTCTAAATTACTTAAATTGTTTTTTTCCTCATCAATCTACACACAATACCCCATAATGACAAAGCAAAAAGAGGTTTTTAGACATTTTTGCTAATTTATAAAAAAGAAAAAAAAGGAATATCACTTTACTCAGTACTTTGCTGAAGCACCTTTGGCAGCGATTAAAGCATCGAGTCTTCTTGGGTATGACGCTACAAGCCTGGCAGACCTGTATTTGGGGAGTTTCTCCCATTCTTCTATGCAGATCCTCTCAAGCTCTGTCAGGTTGGATGGGGAGGGTTGCTGCACAGCTATTTTCAGGTCTCTCCAGAGATGTTCGATCAGGTTCAAGTCCGGGCTTTGGCTGGGCCACTCAAGGACATTCAGAGACTTGTCCTGAGGCCACTCCTGCGTTGTCTTGGCTGTGTGCTTTGGGTCGTTGTCCTGTTGGAAGGTGAACCGTTGCTCCAGTCTGAGGTCCTGAGTGGTCTGGAGCAGGTTTTAATTAGGATCTCTCTGTACTTTGCTCTGTTCATCTTTCCCTTGATCCTGACTAGTCTCCCAGTCCCTGCCGCTAAAAAACATCCCCACAGCATCATGCTGCGACCACCATGCTTCACCGTAGGGATGGTGCCAGGTCTCCTCCAGACGTGACGCTTGGCATTCAGACCATTGGGTTCTTGGTCACCTCCCTGACCAAGGCCCTTCTCCCTCGATTGCTCAGTTTTGCTGGGCAGCCAGCTCTAGGAGGAGTCTTGGTGGTTCTGAACTTCTTTTATTTAAGAATGATGGAGGTCACTGTGTTCATGGGGGATGTTCAATGCTGCAGAATTGTTTTGGTGCCCTTCCCCAGATCTGTGCCTCGACACAATCCTGTCTCGGAGCTCTACGGACAATTCCTTCGACCTCATGGCTTGGTTTTTGCTCTTATATAGATAGGTGTGTGCCTTTCCAAATCATGTCCAATCAATTGAATTTACAACAGGTGGACACCAATCAAGTTGTAGAAACATCTCAAGGATGATCAATGGAAACAGGATGCACCAGAGCTCCATTTCGAGTCTGATGGCAAAGGGTCTGAATACTTATATATTTAAGGTATTTCTGTTTTTTTTTTTTAATACATTTGCAAAACTTTATAAAAACTGCTTTGTCATTCTGGGGTATTGTGTGTAGATTGCTGAGAATGTAATTTAATTTTATCCATTTTAGAATAAGGCTGTAACGTAACAAAATGTGAAAAAATGAAGGGGTCTGAATACTTTACGAAGGCACTGTAAACTAATTTATGCAAAGAATTTGAGAGAAATAAGCTTTTTGTGCGTATGGAAAATGTATGGGAACTTTTATATCAGCTTATGAAATATGGGACCAACACTTCACATGTTGTGTTTATAGTTTTCTTCAGTATACATTTTATTAGTCTTATAATGTTTCTTAGGACTTGTCTAAACAACTTAATAATGGATTTATTTTTGATGGTGTAGCTCAGTTGGTAGAGCTTGGCGCTTGCAACGCCAGGGTTGTGGGTTCGATTCCCACGGGGGGCCAGTATGAAAAAAAAATGTATGCACTCACTAACTGTAAGTCGCTCTGGATAAGAGCGTCTGCTAAAATGACAAAAAATATATTCTCAATGGATTTATAAAAATAGAGGCCCACCCACATCTGCACACCACTAGTACCACTTTTCCCCGGCATGCGCATAGGAGGTACACTACATGGTATGTAGACATCTGCTCATCGAAGATCTCATTCCAAAATCATGGGTATTAATATGGAGTTGGTCCCTCCTTTGCTACTATACCAGCCTCCACTCTTCTGGGAAGGCTTTCCACTAGATATTGGAACATTCCTGCAGGGACTTGTTTCTATTCAGCCACAAGAGCACTATTAAGGTCGGGCACTGATGTTGGGCGATTAGACCTGGCTCGCAGTCGGTGTTCCAATTCATCCCAAAGGTGTACGATGGGGTTGAGGTCAGGTCTCTGTGCAGGCCAGTCAAGTTCTTCCACACCGATCTCAACAAACCATTTCTGTACAGACCTTGCTTTGTGCACCGGGGCATTGTCATGCTGAAACAGGAAAGGGCCTTCCCCAAACTGTTGCCACAAAGTTGGAAGCACAGAATCGTTTAGAATGTCATTGTTTGCTGTAGCGTTAACATTTCCCTTCACTGGAACTAAGGGGCCTAGCCCGAACCATGAAAAACAGCCTCAGACTATTCTTCCTTCTCCACCAAACTTTAGAGTTGGCACTATGCATTTGGGCTGTTAGCGTTCTCCTGGCATCCGTCAAACCCAGATTCGTCTGTCAGACTGCCAGATGGTGAAGCATGATTCATCACTCCAGAGAACATGTTTCCACTGCTCCAGAGTCCAATGGCAGCGAGCTTTACACCACTCCAGCCGACGCTTCACAATAACAGCACTTACAGTTGACCGGGGCAGCTTTAGCAGGGCAGAAATTTGACGAACTGACTTGTTGGAAAGGGGTCATCCTATGACGGTGCCATGTTGGAATTCACTGAGCTCTTCAGTAAGGCCATTCTACTACCAATGTCTATGGCGATTGACGGTAGGTTGGAGACGGGCCTCAGATTTTCACTTCATCACATGTAGTTGCCGGTTGCAGATGGGTTATTAGCAATTGCGGGCAGGTATGGGTGAACAAACAGCTAGCTCACCACTAGCCCTAATAGAGGTTTAACCAGTGAACTTGTGCAGGTTGTGTATTATTCATTGTACTCTATGAGAAGGAAATGCAACAACATGCCAGCTCACCAACAGGGGGAGAGGGTTGAACAAACAAACCGCATTACAGCATTGACTAACTACAACCTCTACTCCCACATCTCAAAAGTTCACTTCACTTTGGACTCTGATTGGGGGAGAGGCAAGATGAAAATAAGACATCCTTTCTCTGTAAAGAAAAATAGAGAAAAGTGTTTTCCTTATTTTTCTTTGTCTTATTCTTGAGTACACTAGATTAGAGCCAGCCCTCCGATTTCTCCCTCAAACAGCCTCCACTAGTCCATTTATTGTGTTACAATTAATGTCAGAACCATTCGGTTGTAGCTGATCTCTTTTGTTTGTAGCAGTTCTGCCACTCTGTGAACAAGCTGTGAGATGATGGACTGACAGGTCCCTGAACAACACAGACCCTGACCTCCTCCTTTACCTCCTCTCTTTCTTTCTCTCTCTCTGTCCCTCTCTCCTTCACCTCATATCTCTCCCTTTTAGCAGTCACTTTCCTCCTCTCCCAGCAGCTTTAAACAGATCTGACATACAGGAGATGCACACACAGAGAGCACACACTGGGCTGATCACAGTATGAATGGACATGAATAGATGAAGTGTGTGTGTCTGTGTCTGTGTCTGTGTCTGTGTCTGTGTTTGTTTGTGTGTACCCATGCCATGTGTGCATGCCTGTGTGTGTGTGTGTGTGTGTATGCCCACGTGTTCTTTTCATAGATGAATTCACCTTTCAGCAGGACAATAACCTACATCACAAGGCTAAATATAGACTGGAGATGCTTACCACGATGACATTGAATGTTCCTGAGTGGCCTAGATACAGTTTTGACTTAAAATCAGCTTGAATATCTATGGCAAGACTTGAAAATGGCTGTCTAGCAATGATCAACAACCAGCTTGACAGAGCTTAAAACATTTTTTTACAATAATGTGCAAATATTGTAGAATCCAGGTGTGCAAAGATATTAGAGACTTACCCAGAAAGATTCACAGCTGTAAAGGTGATTCTAACATGTATTGACTCAGGGGTGTGAATACTAATGTAAATGAAATATTTATGTATTGCAAATTGCAAAAATGTCTGAAAACATGTTATCACTTTGTCATTATGGGGTATTGTGTGGAGATGGGTGTGAGAAAAAATAATTTTTAATTCAGGCTGTAACACAACAAAATGTGGAATAAGTCAAGGGGTATGAATACTTCTGAAGGCACTGTATATATAAACTGTATATTGTTTGTATGTTTGTGTTGGGCTTTATAGATTGTTTATTTGTATGTGTTGGGCTTTAGCTGAGCTTATTCTTTACAGAGTAATGTATATTTGTCCAGGCCTCAATTGTTCCTTGACTAGCACCATTAATTCTCGCTGTTGATAATTCTAATGTTATAACTTCTAATAGTAAATGTCTCCACTGATGAATTGGGAGAGAGTGGGGTGATTTCCATGTAAGAGCCAAAATATTTTAGTAATCGTCTTTGACTGATTTGAGAGATTCAAGGAGCTAAGTAACATAGTAGATGCAACGCATTGAATATTTACATTCATGCCCTTCTAAATTAATTTTGTAACTTTGTCCCAGAAGCATTTAACTGCAGGGCACTCCCACATCATATGAAGGAATGTGCCTACCTGATGATTTAGGTGACACTGAACAGTTGGGACCAATTTCACTGTAAAACCTTTCCTTGGTGTTAAAGAGTGACTGCCCCTAAAAAGCAACTAATCCCTTTGAAAACAGCCTATATGCCATCGATATCAGTTATTCTAGTGTCAAAATTGACTACAAACTGTAAATAGGATAATGTTGGTGATAAAGTCAGTCTCGTCTAAAACTGAGTTTGGAACCTCGGTGTGTTAAGAGTATTTGTATTTATTCAGGATCCCCACTCTTCCTGGGGTCCAGCAACATTAAGGCAGTTATATACCATTAAAAATATTACATGACATTACATGTCATAACACTTTTCACAACACATTAGCTGTGTTCCCTCAGGCCACTACTCCACTACCACATATCTACAATACAAAATCAATGTGTACGTGTGTGTATAGAGTGTGTGTCTCATGTGTATGTGTAAGCGTGTGTCTGTGCCTGTGTGTGTCTCTTCACAGTCCCCTCTGTTCCATAAGGTGTATTTGTATCTGTTTTTTAAATCTAATTATACTGCTTGCATCAGTTACCTGATGTGGGACAGTTCCATGTAGCCATGGCTCTACGTAATACTGTGCGCCTCCCATAGTCTGTTATTGAATTGGGGATTGTGAAGAGACCTCTGGTGGCATGTCTTGTGGGGTATGCATGGGTGTCCGGGCTGGGTGCTAGTAGTTTAAACAGAAACCTTGGTGCATTCAGCATGTCAACACTTCTTACAAAAACAGGTAGTGATTAAGTAAATCTCTCCTCCACTTTGAGCCATTAGACATTTACATGCATATTATTAATGTTAGCTCTCCGTGTACATTTAAGGGCCAGTCGTGCTGCCCTGTTCTGAGCCAATTGTAATTTTCTGAGGCACCTGACCACACGACTGAGCAGTAGTCCAGGTGGGACGTGTTGTGTAAAAAAAAGGCAGAGTAGCGCTTTATTAGGGACAGACTTCTCCCCATCTTAGCTACTGTTGTATCAACATGTTTTGACCATGACAGTTTACAATCCAGGGTTACTCCAAGCAGTTTAGTCACCTCAACTTGCTCAATTTCCACATTATTTATTTCAAGATTTAGTTGAGGTTTAGGGCTTAGTGAATTATGAGTTTTTTTTTATATTCCTTGCCACCCATTCTAAAAATGAACTGCAGCTCTTTGTTAAGTGTTGCAGTGATTTTCACTCACTGTAGTAGCTGACATGTAGTGTTGAGTCATCCGCATACATAGACACACTGGCTTTACTCAAAGCCAGTGGCATGTCATCAGTAAAGATTGAAAAATGTAAGGGGCCTAGACATCTGCCCTGGGGAATTCCTGATTCTACCTGGATTATGTTGGAGAGGCTTCCATTAAAGAACACCCTCTGTGTTCTGTTAGACAGGTAACTCTTTATCCACCAAATAGCAGGGGTTGTAAAGCCGTAACATATAATATAACAATCTTTTTATCATCAATTTCTCTCAGCCAATCATCAGTCATTTGTGTAAGTGCCGTGGTTGTTGAATATCCTTCCCTATGAGTGTGCTGAAAGTCTGTTGTCAATTTGTTTACAGTAAAGTAGCATTGTATCTGGTAAATTTTTTCCAAACGTTTACTAGGTGTTGGTAACAGGCTGATTGGTCCGCTATTTGAGCCAGTAAAGGGGGCTTTACTATTCTTGGGTAGAGGAATTACTTTTCCTTCCCTACAAGCCTGAGGGCACACACTTTCTAGTAGGTTTAGATTGAAGATATGGCAAATAGGAGTGGAAATATAGTCCACTATTATCCTCAGTAATTTTCCATCCAAGTTGTCAGACCCCGGTGGCTTGTCATTGTTGATAGACAACAATCATTTTTTCACTTCTTCCACACTCACTTTACATAATTCAAAATTACAATGCTTGTCTTTCATAATTTGATCAGTTATACTTGGATGTCCAGTGTCAGCATTTATCGTTTATTAAATCCATGGGGATTTAACAGTTTTTACAGTCATTTTCTTAAAGGGTGCATGGTTATTAGTAACTGGAATAAGCAATTTCAAAAATGTGTCAAGTGCAGCGTCTGGTTGCTCCTCATTACACACCACAGACCAACAAATATTATTTACATCAACAACATAGGAATCACTATAAAACTTATTGTATGACCTCTTGTACACTATATCAGGCCCAGCCTTTGGAGCTTTGGTTTTCCTAGATATGGCTACTATAGTGTGATCACTACATCCGATGGATTTGAATACTGCTTTAAAGCAAAATTCTGCAGCATTAGTAAAGATGTGATCAATACATGTTTATGATTTCATTCATGTGCTGTTTGTAACTACCCTGGTAGGTTGACTGATAACCTGAACCAGGTTTCATAGACCGGTTACAGTTTGAAGCTTTTTTCTTGAGTGGGCAGCTTGATGAAAGCCAGCCAATATTTATATCACCCAGAAGATATACCTCTCTTGTTGATATCACATACATTATCAAGCATTTCACCACGTTATCCAGATACTGACTGTTAGCACTTGGTGGTCTATAGCAGCTTCCCACAAGAATGGGCTTTAGCTGAGGCAAATGAACCTGTTGTCACGGTTTACTAAGCCAGAACCCAGAAGCAGACCAGGACAAGGTGAGTTGAAACGAAGGTGAGTATTTATTTAACAGATTCCAAAAACGATGTAGAATAATCCAGGGGACAGAGCGGACGGCGGGGATGAGTTGGTGGAGGTGCAGTGGTAGACCCAAGAATGGCTCGGCAGCCGCCGACAACCAGGCAGGGGTTGGGTGAAGGTTCCGGGAGATTGACTGCAGATAGAAACAAAACGGAGGTAAGTACACGGCAAGCCAACAAGGTGCAAAACAACAAAACTAACGCTAGACACTCCAAGGCTGATACACTGACAAACATACTGTTCATGGCTAACGATCCGGCAGGGAATGGATGTTAGGCCAGAGCCTAAGAAGGGTGATGATCAGGACCAGGTGTGCAGATTGCTGATGGGATGCAGGTGCGGAAATCAAGAGAGCTCCCGGAGCGTTCCAGAACCCTCGGGAAACTGGAGATCACGAACATAAAAACTAGTCCACAGACAGGACCCGACTCAGACTGCCGGGATCGTTACAGTACCCCCCTCCGACGAACGCCACCGGGCGGACTCCCCGGAGCGCCAGGATGGAGGCGGTAGAAGTCACGGATGAGGTCAGCATCTAGGATCTGTCGCCGCGGAATCCAACTCCTCTCTTCAGGACCATACCCCTCCCAGTCCACGAGATACTGGAAACCCCGGCCCCGCCGTCTGGAATCCATGATGCGTCGCCACCGTGTAGGCAGGACCACCTCCGATCATCCAAGGAGGAGGAGGAGGAGGCGGAGGAGGCAACAGAGGACTGAGGAAAACAGGCTTGAGGCAGGAGACATGAAAGGTGGGATGGACTCTGAGCGTCCTCGGGAGTTTGAGTCGAACTGCCACCGGATTGATCACCTTCTCCACCACAAACGGACCAATGAACTTCGGTAACAACTTCCTAGACTCAGTCCGTAGAAGGAAGATCCCGTGTGGCCAACCAGACCCTATCTCCGATGGTGTAGGTGGGAGCGGGGATCCGGCGACATTCGCCTGGAGCTGATACCGGTCCGAAACTCTAAGGAGTGCCTTTCTGGCCCGATGCCAGGTCCGGTGGCAACGACGAATATGGGCCTGAACAGAAGGCACTGAGAGCTCCTTCTCCTGAGAAGGGAACAAGGGAGGTTGGTAGCCATACAGGCACTGGAAGGGAGACATCCCAGTGGCAGATGTAGGGAGAGTATTGTGGGCATACTCAACCCAAGGCAACTGAGAGACCCAGGAGGTGGGGTTGGAAGAGGCCAGGCAGCGTAGCGTGGATTCCATCTTCTGGTTGGCTCTCTCCCGCCTGACCATTAGATTGGGGGTGAAAACCAGATGTGAGACTGACTGTAGCTCCAATGGCCAAACAGAAGGACTTCCAGACAGCAGAGGTAAACTGAGGGCCACGGTCGGAAACGATATCACTGGGCAACCCGTGGACCCTGAAAACCTCCTAACCAGGATCTCGGACGTCTCCGAGGCAGAGGGAAGCTTGGCAATTGGCACAAAGTGGGCGAACTTGCTGAATCTGTCCACGATAGTCAGAACGACCGTGTTCCCCTCAGAAGCGGGCAACCCAGTGACAAAGTCCAGGGCCAGATGCGACCATGGTCGCCGGGGAATAGGAAGGGGGTGAAGTAGTCCAGAGCTGGGCCGATTGGTACCCCTTATTCTGCGCACACACTGGACAGGCAGCAACATAACCCCGAGTATCCTCGGCCATGGCAGGCCACCAAAAACGTCTGCGAAGAAACGCCATCGTCCGAGCCACGCCAGGGTGACAAGCCATCTTGCTGGCGTGGGACCATTTGAGGACCGCAGGACGAACCGACTCAGGCACAAACAACCGACCGGGTGGACCGTTACGGGACCGGGCTGCGTCCGAAGAGCCGCCATCACCTCCTCCTCAATCTTCCACCTAACAGCTCCCACGACGCAGTTCCGGGGGAGAATGGTCTCGGGAACCAGGGACAAATCTGGGGGTTTAGCCTCAATCACCTGACTGGGAACCGAATGGGGACAGGCAGTCTTGAGACAGTTAGCATGACAATCAAGGCTCCAACTCGTTACCTTGCCCGTCACCCAATCGAACGTGGGATTGTGTTCCTTCAGCCAGGGGTATCCAAGGACCAGAGGAACATGGGAAGACGGCAGAATGAAGAATGAAATCATCTCCCGAATGATTCCCCGACAACAGCATCTTAACCGGTTCAGTCCTCATTCGTGATACGTGCCAGACTACTGCCGTTCAGAGTGGTCGCTTCAATGGCTTCCGGCAATTGCTCCTTGGAAAGCCCCAGCTGTTCCACCAACTCGGCATCAAGAAAGCTTCCATCGGCACCTGAATCGATAAAAGCGTTAATCGCTAAGCTCTGATTCCTGTTCACAAGGGTAGCCGGGAAACGGGGTCTGACAGAGGTACTGAGAGGTTGAAACTGGCTCGCTAAAAGTCCTCCCAACTTTAGCGAGCCGGGCAGTTTGACGACCGCCGGGAACAAGTGGAGATGTAATGTCCCGAGCTACCACAGTAGAGGCAGCAGTTGGTCTTACGTCTATGTTGACGCTCCTCCTTGGTTAACCCGTGCCGCCCCACTTGCATGGGTTCAGAATCGGGAGAGAGGACCTCTCCACTAATCCTTTGTGGTGGAGAATGATCGACGTGTTCTGGTCCACCACCCGACCCGACTGGGAACTGAGAAGCTGATCGATTGGACGGACCCCATTGCTTCTCCTCCTTCGCTCTCGGACTCGATTATCCACCCCGAATAGACAAGGCTACCAAGCTGTCCAGGTCACTAGGCTCCGGATAGGAGATCAACTCATCCTTGAGCTGCTCCGACAGACCCTGGTAAAAGGCCGCTTGCAGAGACTCCTCGTTCCACCCACTCTCCACAGCCAACGTCTTGAACTCGATCACGAAGTCGGCCACGCTACAGTTCCTTGGTGAAGCGAAAACAGGCGCCTAGCTGCGTCCCTCCCTCGGACGGAATGGTCGAAGAGCTTCCTCATCTCGGCCGTGAACCCCTGGTATGAAGCCATGCAGGGGTCTTGTCGTTCTCCCAAGCGGCTGAAGCCCACTCCAGCGCTCGACCACGCAGCAACGCAATCACAAAGGCTATCCTAGCCTTGTCTGTGGCATAAGAGTAGGGCTGTAGATCGAACACTAATCCACACTGCATAAGGAAGGAACGGCATCTTCCCAGCTCCCCCTCATATTTATCCGGCGTCGGAACCTTGGGCTCACGGAAGGACACAGCTCCAGAAGCGGCAGGCGAGATGGGTGAAACCGGTAGTGGATCCTCCACCGGAAACTTGCGTTGGTTCTGGACCTCCGTCAGACCGGTAGAAAGGTTCCGAACTGACAACGCGATCTCCTGTAGTACCGTGCTATGATGGCCCAACATCTTCTCCTGATGGGTAATGGCATGGCGAACAGAGTCCAGGTCCGCTGGGTTCATTACTGGCCGGATCGTTCTGTCACGGTTTACTAAGCCAGAACCCAGAAGCAGACCAGGACAAGGTGAGTTGAAACGAAGGTGAGTATTTATTTAACAGATTCCAAAAACGATGTAGAATAATCCAGGGGACAGAGCGGACGGCGGGGATGAGTTGGTGGAGGTGCAGTGGTAGACCCAAGAATGGCTCGGCAGCCGCCGACAACCAGGCAGGGGTTGGGTGAAGGTTCCGGGAGATTGACTGCAGATAGAAACAAAACGGAGGTAAGTACACGGCAAGCCAACAAGGTGCAAAACAACAAAACTAACGCTAGACACTCCAAGGCTGATACACTGACAAACATACTGTTCATGGCTAACGATCCGGCAGGGAATGGATGTTAGGCCAGAGCCTAAGAAGGGTGATGATCAGGACCAGGTGTGCAGATTGCTGATGGGATGCAGGTGCGGAAATCAAGAGAGCTCCCCGGAGCGTTCCAGAACCCTCGGAAACTGGAGATCACGAACATAAAAACTAGTCCACA